>NW_017670390.1:578229-658671 GCF_001879085.1 Nicotiana attenuata
AATATGCAAAAATCATGTTAGCTATGTTTTGATGTAAATATGAGAATAAAATAAATCGTTCACCAAAATGACAAATTTTGGGAATAATTATTGGATTTTATGGCATAAAAATAGGCAATAAATTGGTTTAAAAATCATCAAAAAATATCAAAACTCATGGGTGTGCTTATATATGCACAAATATGCTATTTTGGAAGTATTTTGGGTACGAAAAATATATAGGGAAAAATTGGGTATCAACAATAATCATGGCACGGAATGATCCTTCGTGCATTATTACTCATATAAAGGCACGGAATTGTACATCGTATGGCACGGCATCACCCTTCGTGCTTTAGCACTCTCTACAAATATTATGCACAGCATCACCCTTCGTGCTTTAACACTCTTCCTCACCCAAAAAACAATCACAAAACAATAAGGGCAAGGGAATCAATAGAATCACAATAAAATCCCGGCAAGGGAACAATAGTACGACAATCATATCCCGGCAAGGGAAACAATATCAAAAGCAATAACATCTCGGCAAGGGAGATAACACTAAAAGCAACAACTTCCCGGCAAGGGAGACAATATCATAAACCTCTTCTCTTTTACACATTTACTTCCCAACTCAATTCACAACTTGAGCCCATGCTCTATTACGTTCAATTGCCAATAGTACTTCCATAAATCATTTTACAACTGTCACACCTCCTTTTTTCACTACACCCCCGAAAGGGATATAATAATAGGGAGTTATTTCCAACTTGAAGTGACAATCGAAACGGGATTATTTAATTAAAAATCAGAGCCGCCACTTGGGAGATTTATGGTGTCCCAAGTCACCGGTTTAGAATCCCGAATCGAGGAAAGATTTGACTCTGTACATGGTCTGCGAATCAGAAATCCGGGTAAGGAATTCTGTTAACCCGGGAGAAGGTGTTAGGCACTCCCGGGTTCCGTGGTTCTAGCACGGTCGCTTTGATCCTACTTGGCTTATTAAATTATTTAATTACTAATTTTTAAACCTATGTGCTTTGCTTCTTTCACCGCTTTAATTAAGAAAAATATCTTGAAACGGGTTACGCGTACGTATACCCGCTTGTTTGGTGCGTCAAAAATCATGTCACGCGAATGTGTCCACAATTAATAACGCTTTATTATTATTAAGAAAGTTTGGGCCGAAATTGCGCGAACGCATACTCTGGTTTTGTTTTTAGAAGCATAATTGTGTTACGCGGACGTATACACAATCACACTAGTATTTTTAAACGACCCTAAAGGATATTGTACGAAATATTAGTCATTTTTAGTATCTAGGTTATAAGGCTAGTACGAGGGCCATAAAAACTAATTAATAGCCCATGAAAACCTATTTTTATTACTAGGAATGTTTGATCGGAGTTGCGCGAACGCATACTCCAAATTGATTTTAGAATTGTGATCATGTTACGCGAACGTATACACAATCACAATGATAGGGGAAATTAGGCTCACTGAATCTCTCTCTCTTCACATTTCAGTGCAATGACATTGCATAGTCTGGCAAATTCATCCAAATTTATCCGACTTCACACAAAGGAATTCATGAAATGAGTAGAACAACAAAACTGGAAGACAATATAGGCAATTTCATGGTTGAGAACAGATTTCCATTATAGAAAGGATTTATTCCTATTCTTCAAAGACCATCTGGTTCCATGTAAAAATATGAGAAGCTTATGCTCTTTGACTTAAGCTTATTGCACAGAGAGATCTGCTTATTGCACAGAGAGATCTGCTTATTGCACCACATAGAGCCCAAGTGATTAGTCATTAATTATTCATTCCCATCACAGACAAAGTATAGGTAGGACGAAGCAAAAATCTCAAAATTGCGACCAAGTGGACTGACATTCTGAATTTAATGAGAATCACGTCTCCTTGATACCAAAACTAACTCAACTTATCAGAAGAAATGGAATTCAGCAACTAAATCACAAAGAATCCAGGATAGGTATTAGTCTATAATTAGCACAAAAATCTCCAATGAACCAATTCTCATCAAGATACTTGAACAAATTGAATTGAGGTTAGGCTTAACACAACCAATGACTGGCTATATGCTGAATTTCCAAATAGAAAACATCAAGGCTAACAATAAGGGTCATCCTGGACCAACTACACATTCCCAGTACAACTTGATGGTTTCCTGAACCATTAAACAAGCCCTGAACCTTATGGCTCATGCTGAGTACAGCAGGGCGAGCATACAAAGGACTGGAATGGATCCTCAAGTCGGTGACACACTCATAGTTCGAACACAACGAACAGGGAGTAAAGTAGACAATCAGTGGATACCAAGTTCCTGAACCAATGTTCTCATAATTTCAAATGTAAAACAGAGCCAGAAATTAGGACAGATTCAACAATAGAAAGGTATAACTTGAAGCTTAAACTTTCAGGTTTACAAAATATCAACTCAAACACATAGGATCTATACCAAACGGTTAATGTTCACAATTGCTCTAGCTTTTGACACATGAATTCCAACACCAATTGTTTTTTCTCCTTTACTGTTACGACTCTAAATCACAAACGGAAAGCAAGACTAAACTAATCAAGTTGAGAAGAGATGTCAGCAGATTCTATTCAACAATCAAATAGGACTATCAGTTAGCACAAGGACATAAACAGGGTAAGGGGCAGCAACCAATTTAGAGCATCAGGCACATAGACTGGATCTTCACTAGGCAGAAAACACCACTCATTTCAGCACTATTTTGAGCTCCAGCTTAGAAGGGCAAACTAAACATTCATAAAAGATCACGAAGAACATGTCACTAGAATGAAATTCAGCTAATCTCTTCACAACTAATCATGCTTTAACCAAACAAAGCAAAACTAATGGAAAAACAGCAAGCATTGAAGAATAAAAGGCGTCGCAGATTCATGCTTTACTAGCTATAAAGTTTATCAAAATGCGGCTTATCACATTGACATCACATAAATCTCAGCTCAACCAAGACTGAATCTCCTAACCATGTTTTAAACCATCTAAACAAAGTAGTACAGGAGAGGAAATAAACCTGAATGCTCAAAACTTCAATTAATTTCAGGAGTAGAAATACAAGGAACTTCGGCGGTGAAAATCCGAAGCACGCAGCAGCCAAGAAACAGCAACTAGCAACCACGAACGAGCCTCGATTGGAACTCGAGTCGACAAACGACTCACTCGAACTCCATACTCAACACCCGTAATCCAGAGCAAAATAAAATGAAGGAGTAAAGGTGCAAGAGAAATCGAACCACTATATCTCTTTTGTATATTTTTAATTTTTTTTATTTTTTGGAATTGAAACTAAAAGAAAACCCAAACGAAGGTTCTGTATCAATCAAACGAACACAAAAAATCAGAAGAAAAAAAAATAGAAATCAGAAATTTCACTCTTTAGAACCTTAGAATTTTTCTCTCAATCCTCTCTCTGAAAAATCCTCTTCAAAAAATCAATCCCCCCGTTACACAAGAAATTGCTTCACCTTATATAGACCCTCAAATATTCTCGAAGCTTCTGCCTTCCTCACCACGAATCCCCCAAAACCGAAAATTCTCCCCCAAAACAAATTTCTCACCCCGTTTCTGATGAAAGAGGGACAAATAGAAGGATTAGATTAACTCGAATCCAATCTAACGCCCCCCATTTTTCCTTATTTTCCTCTGAAGGGTGAAATTCGAACTAAAATCAAAGAGAGCATGTGAGGGAGGGGGAATCTGTCAAAGACGGTTAGAAATGTCAAGGGGAGAGAAGGAGGGAACGCGTGATTGTGAGATTGAGGCTCACTCGCCTGAATTTTTGGCGATTTATGGTCTGATTTGGTTGTGTTTGAGAAGAAGAACAGTACGAGTACGCGTCTCTGCATATTTGGGAGATTAGGGCTGTTTTGTGTTGTGGACGGGTCGGGTTTGGGGCTGGACCTGGGCGGGTTTAGTGAGAATGGGTGTTTGGTTTGGGCTTTAGGGAATTAGGATTAAAGCAGCCCAAAACCTGATCTTTCTACCCTTTTTTTTGTTCTATTTTCTTTTTAATCAATTTTTCTAAATCCCTTTTGTTTTCTTCTTTTCTTTTTTTCAAAATTAAATTAGTTCCTAAATTAATCCCTAGAACCTAATTAACTTAAACAAAAATACCAATCAGACCTAAATGATAATTAACACAATTAATTAAAAACAAATTAAAAGAAGAACTACTCAAAATAAGAGTTTAAATTAAAAGTGCAAATTAAACTATTTTTTTTTATTTTCCCTTTTTTTTTTTATAAAATAACTTGATTAATTAATCCTAAAATGTTAAATTAAATCCTAAATGCGAAACACAATATATTTTTTGTATTTTTCATGAATTATATGAATTTAAAATGCACACAAATTGCAAACAGACACGCGAACAATTAACAGAAAATATCACACAAATCCACAAAATTGCAAACACTAAAAGCAGTTATTTTGTTTTGAATTTCTGGGAGTAATTCATATAGGGCAAAAATCACGTGCTCACAACAACTTGAGCCAACGCTCTTCAAGGTTCAATTACCAATATTACTTCCACAAGCCACGTTCAACAATAGAAATCATCACATAAGGCATGAACAATACAAAACAGAGTCACGTTAATCATAGTATAAGACTCACGGGCATGCTTGACACCAACGTATAGATACTCGTCACCATGCCTATAGATCGTACTCAACATCTAACACATAGCAAATAGGACACGACTCCTAATCCCTCAAGCTAAGGTTAGACCAAACACTTACCTCGATGCCACTAACACAATTCAAGTCTCAACTACCGCTTTACTTCTTGATTCCACCACCAATTCGCTTGTATCTAGCCACAAGTTAATTAACTATGTCAACAAATGCTAAATGAATCAATTCTAATGCATGAAAATAAGTTTTCCAATGATTTTCCCACAAAGTCAAAAATCGACCCCGGGCCCACATGGTCAAAACCCGAGGTTCGAACCAAAACCCGACTACCCATTCATCCACGAACTCAAATATATAATTTGTTTTGAAATGGAACCTCAAATCGAGGTCCAAATTCCCAAAATTCAAAAATCCTACGTTCTACCCAGAACACCCAATTTCCTCCATGAAAACCCTCGATTTTGAGTTATAATCATGTAAAAGGATGGATTAGATTGAATGAAATGAGTTAGAGTTGAATTACAAATGATTTGGAAGAGTAGTTTTCTTTGAAAAATCGCCCAAAGGTGTTTAGGTTTTGAAAAGGTTGTAAAAATGGTTGAAATCCCGTCTGAAATTAATTTTAGCAGGTCTCTGATGTCGCAATTGCGACCATGGTTCGCAATTGCGAACCCTTAAGAAACATGCTTTCTTCGCATTTGCGAAGCTACTGTCGCATTTGCGATATCGCAATTGCCATAAGGGAGACGCATTTGCGACCACTCAAGAATCCTGAGGGCTTTGCATTTGCGAGGCATACATTGCACTTGCGACTCTGGCCCTCCGCATTTGCGATCATATGGTCGCATTTACGATCAAGGCCTGCCCAGGCCATCCTCGCATTTTCAATCAATCTTCGCATTTGCGAGCCAGGCTTTGCAATTGCGAAGCCTGCAGACCTACAACACACCAGCAATTTCCTAACTCCAAATTTCACTCCGTGGCCTATCCAAAACTCACCCGAGCCCTTGTGGCTCCAAACTAAACATGCACGCAAGTCCAAAAATATCATACGGACTTGCTCGTGCGATCAAATCATCAAAATAACATCAATAACTAAGAATTTAGCGTCAAAATCAAGGAAAAATCTCATGAACTTCTTAAGTTCAAATTTTAACAACCGAAGGTCCGATTCACGTCATTTCAAGTCCGTTTCTTACAAAATTTTACAAGCTCAACATAAATACCATATAAGACCTGTACCGGGCTCCAGAACTAAAATACGGGCCCGATACCATCGAATTAAATTACATTCAAATTTCCAAAAACTCTATGAATTTCAGTTAAACAATTTTCTTCAAAAATTCATTTCTCGGGCTTTGGGACCTCGGAATTCGATTCCGGGCATACGCACAAGTCCTATATTTTCCTACGGATCCTCCGGAACCGTCAAATTACGGGTCCGGGTCCGTTTATCCAAAATGTTGACCGAAGTCACCTTAAATTCATTTTAAAAGCAAAATTCATCAATTATCACAGGTTTTCACATAATGGCTTTTCGGGTACACGCCTGGACTGCGCATGCAAATCAAGGTGAGACAAAAAGGAGGTTTTTAAAGTCGCGGAACACAGAATTTATTTCTAAAACAAGTGATGACCTTTTGGGTAATCACACCAACCTAAGACTATATGTCTATAGAATCAAACTTGACAAGAACGCATGTATATTTCCTGCAAAAATAACCAAGTAAGGCAACTAGAATATGTCTATCCTAATCACGAATCTATTCTCCGATGCCCGAATTCAGGAACTTACTCTATTCAATCCTATAAGCAATTTATAGTTCCCACTGTCGAGTTTAACTATAAATTCGTAGATAGTACTCTATTTTTAGCTACACAATAGAATAACTAAGTGCAAGATTGAATAAAGAAATTAATATGATAAAGTCAAGCAAAACAATCAACCGTCAATTTACAATAGTCAAGAACGACCCATAACCCCACAATAATGAGTTACTTAGCCGCTCATGTTCATAACAATCATGAAAATATTATATTTATTTTAAACATAAAATCTATGAATACTAGAATAAGAATAGAAAAATTGATGAATTTTGTGCTCCGGAGTGTTTTGTACTGGTATTTTTCTCTCAAAGTCGCGTCTCTTGCGCTAAAATAGGTTTAGGTTTGCTTTTATACGATTTGGAGTTGAAATAACCAAGTCCCGGGCGAAATAGGACAAATTCACGTCACCAGCGCCTAGGGTAGCGTGGGGCGCTAGCCCTGGCACTGGAAATTTGGAGGTTCTCGAAACTACGCCACAGGTAGAGCCCCACGCTACCTGTAGCACTACTTTGTGGCTTTTTCTCGTTTCTTCCCAGTTTCACTTCAATTCACGCACCATCATGCCAAATTGCCTCTGGATGATTCTTACACATAAAAATACCACTAATTAGCATAAATTATTATATTACACATCCAAAATTTACGAAACATGAGTAAAATGCAAGGTAATATGCATATAAATATACATACTTTAAGCCAAATATCAACACCCCACACTTAAACTCTTGCTCGCGCTTGAGCAATGGAACTATAACTACACCCCAACAACGTACATCTCACTAGGAAAGAGTGATTCAAATTTCTTTCAATCATCACTACTGAAAAGTCAAGTTTTAGCGACGGACAAATTCTGTAGCCAAACAGAAAAATCCGTCGCTAATCTCATTTAGCGACGGATTAGCAACGGATTATCAAGAAATTCTGCTAGCTACGAGGGTTTTAGCGACAGATTTGCGACAACGTTCGTAGCTAATTCCAGTTTTTTTTAGTGATATACTCTACTTTTGATTATGGTCGATACCGGCAATCAAGCATGAACATACGAATTTCACATTCTTCCCGTTTTACACATGCCCAAGTATACACAATGCAATTCAACTAATTCAAACAACTTATCCACAACCACCCTACCTTAAGAGCCGACTTGCTACAACTAAGCACCCTCAACTCGCACACTGACCCAACAAGAGAAGTTTATGACATTACCAATCCCATCATGAAATCAAGTGCCCTCACCCACAAATAAAAGAGTGAATATTGAACATAAATTAAGGACATCACATAATTGAACAAAATTCGCTCACTCTCACAAAGAATTTCATATGCATCCCGTGGACGTACCATAAGCTTGGCCGTAGTGTACATCTCTACTAATCTAAGTGTCACGGTCCAAAATCCACTAGTCGTGATGGCACCTAACCCACACCGCTAGGTAAGTCAACTAATATTTATCTAGTTTCAATGATATTTAATAGGACAATAATCAAATAAATTATCTAAATCATATACATTCCCAAGGACTGTAGTATAAATCATGAGCTTCTAAGAATAGAGTTTACAAAGCTGATATGAAGTAATTACGTCATCTGTTTGAAAAATAATAAAAAGAGTTTTATAATTTTAAGGCTACCATGAACAAGAGGAAGCTACAACAGGGATGCAAGTACATCTTCTAATTTAGCTCCCCTCGAACACAGCAACATCAACATCTGTTTAGGTTGAAAGCAGTGACGAGCTGGAACATAGGTCAGGTCTAACACCAATATCCAATAGCAGTTCATAACAATGTACAACATATAAATAAGGAAGTAATTCAGAGATAAAAATGCTGGCTTATACATAGTTTTTCAGAAAAATAGTTCTGCCTTTCAAGTATATCAGTGAAAACTCAACTCTTTTACCGAAATTGTTAAAAATACGAGTAAGTCTTAAAACTGTGAGTTTTTCCAAAAAAATCCTTTCAACAGTAAATATGATATTTCATTTTTTCCAGATAGCATGTGTGAAATACCTCTCTATGCCCACATATCAATGTGTGCAAAAAAAAGTCACGAATGACGTGATACCGTACAGCATGAGGAAAAATGCATCACTATGCCTGTATGTCATGTGCATGTCAAATGCGATGTGACTCAGTGGCAAAACCATATGCGTACTCTCAGAGTATCAATTCACTCAGTCCTCCCAGTCACTCAGTCCTCACAGCCACTCAGTCCTCCCAATCACTCGGTACTTGGCACTCGCACTCAGTAGGTACCTGCTCTCACTGGGGGTGTGCAGACTCCGCAGGGGCTCCTTCTGCCCAAGCGCTATAACAAGCCAATCATGGCATAACAATCAGGCCTCGGCCTCACTCAGGCATAAATCAATAAAACATGCTGCGGCGTGCAGCCCGATCCCATAAATATCCTCACAATCAGGCTCTCGGTCTCACTCAGGAATAAATCAATAGAACATGCTGCGGCATGCAGTCCGATCCCATAAATATCCTCACAATCAGGCCATCGACCTCACTCAGTCATCAATCTCTCCAATCTCTCGGGCCCTCAATGTCATGAAACTAGCCCGACAATAATGATATGATGTATTAATATATAACAATTGAGACTGAGATATGATATGAATGCATGAATATGAATGAGTGGAAATATCATTGAAATCAGTGAGGTGACAGCAAGAAATGACCACTATGGGTCCTAACAATATCAACATAAAGCCTAAACACGATATCAAGCATGATTGACAGCTCAATTAATTAATCACATGGTAAAACATAGATATCAACAAACTAGGGCCACTAAACAGTGCCACGGAAACAACAGAGTCACAATTCACAGGGTGCACGCCCACACGCCCGTCGCCTAGCATGTGCGTCACCTTAACACCAATCACATAGCAAATAATTCGGGGTTTCATACTCTCAGCACTAAGTTTAAAAGAGTTACTTATCCTGAACAAGCCGATTCCACTACCCCAATCCATATGATTAAAATCTCCTCCAAAAATTGTCCAAATCCGAGCTCCCCAACTCAAAATATGACCAAATGAACAAACCTTCCATGTTCATTAATTTTGACCAGCTGTTCTGCCTCGTTTTGCATGCCAAACGATCCTGAAACTTGCTTTTGATACCTCCAATGGATTCCTTGTGAAATTTCTATCAAGATAGGCTTTTGAATCACTCTATTTGACCGTATAATGAAGGAGATATGTTGGTTTCAATATTTGGAAATAGTGCAGATTTTTATGTACGAAGCAGTGTCAATTTCGTAATTAATCTAAAAAAAATCTGGCAACCCAATTTCTTAGTAAAATGGCCATAACATCCTCATACGATGTCCGAATTCGACGATTCTTTTTTATATGCCTCCGTAATTACAATACGGATCTAATGATTCAATCAAAACAGAAATTGGAGCTCATTTGCTTAATGTGATACCATTTATACTTGAAGAAACGACGTCGGAACATAAGAAAAACGAGCGCAATACAGCCTAAACCTATCCGAATCTCACCTGAGCCCCTCGGCACCCCGTACGAATATACCAACAAGTCCCATAATATAATACAGACCTACTCGAGTTCTCAAATCATGTATAACAACATCGAAACGACCAAACGCACCTCAAATCAAACTGAATGAACTTTCGACTTTTAAAACTCGCGCCGAAACATATCAAATCAATACGGAATGAACTCAAATTTTGCACACAAGTTCTAATATATCATATGGAGCTACTCGTGCCCCCAAAATACCGAGAGAAGTGCAAATGCTCAAAATCACCGTTCGGGTCGTTACATTCTCCCCCACTTAAACATACATTCGTCCTGGAACGTGCCAAAAGTTGTTCCTACGCCGTCAAACCACCGTGTAACCTTACCATGCACATACCCGGGGGTTATCCCACGTCACACTATACCATATAGGCTTGAAAACACGACATAACTGAAGATCATTACTTCAACCTTAGTCCGTAAACCACAAAATCCAATTTCCAACATGTGGAATTCACTACAAGACCCGAACTTCGCATCTACACACTGTATAATCTGAACAAGTTGTATCAAGCATAACCACAACCCAAGATGTAATCACCCGACATACTACACGACTCGCATACTCGTAGGAAAATTTCTGATCATAGTAGCTGCTCAAAATAACCCAATACCGGTAATAAATCTCATGTCAAACAAAACCTCGTTCTAAAGCTTTTGTGTACTGCAGATGATGAAAGAAACACACAGAAACTCATAACCATTCATCAGATCAACAAGTCATGGAGCTCCCCCTCCTTCGACAAGAACTATAGCCAATTTCTAAGCCGGTCAGCGACATTATTCTTACAAATATACCGCAATCAAATCCGATAGCACCTGTCACGACCCCGGTTCACCCTCCATGAACATGTCGTGATGGCACCTAGTTCCTACAACTAGGTAAGCCTAACAATGCGAAAATAACAACCTAACTTGCGAAATAATTAAATAAGGATAAACGTATTAAATTAATAGCTGCATATAAGGCCACAACTCAAAAGAAATGCGGAAGTCTACATCTAAATCCCAAAACCCGAAAACTCACGGGAACCACAGGCTAATAGAAATACTGTAAATGCTCTAATCTCCAGAATGTCTACATCAAAAGTATGATAGAATCTAAACACTACAGATAGAATAAGGAAGGAGACTCTTCGGTCTGCGGACGATGCAGATATATCTCGAAGTCTCCGTAGCTCTCCTCGCCTCAAGGATAGCGCTCGTGAGTGGAGGTACCTGGATCTGCACATGAAAAACATGCGCAGGAAGGGCATGAGTACACCACAGCGGTACTCAGTAAGTGCCAAGCCTAACCTCGGTTGGGTAGTGACGAGGAAGGTCAGGGCCCTACTGAGATAAAATATAATAATAAATTAACAGTATGAAAAACTGACAATAATAGTGAGTACAGCAGTGAGATAAGACAGGTTAAACAAGGCAATATCAAATACACAAAGAACAGAACAACCAAAGAATAAGTACAGCTCAATACCAATGGTAACAATGAGGATCTCCCAGGATACCGTCCTGTAGTCCTTTTCTCAACTGTCCAGTGGATCTCCCGGGATACCGTCCCGTAGTCCATCATATGTGTATATCCGAAGGATCTCCCGGGATACCGTCCCGTAGTCCAACTATCAATGTGCAGGGGGATCTATCGGGAATCTAACCCGCAGTCCCAAAGTAAAAGTGCAGGGGGATCTACCGGGAATCGAACCCGTAGTCCCAAAGTAAACAAACAGGGGGGGGAGCTACCTGAATCCCACATCCGTAGTCCCAATGTAAATGCGCAACCACAACCAGAAGATACTAAGAAAGGAAGTACAAAGACAAGCAACAGGTAGTACTAGCCTAGCATGCTTCACGTAGTTCAGTCAGGGCAACTTAAACAATTAGGCAAATTGGATCAACTAAACATGCTTTCCTAATCTAACACAGGTTATAATTCCAAGTACAATAAGGCAAATATGAGGGAAGGCTCAGTCTCAATATCTTAAGTAAAAATCGGATTTTCAACAATTGGCTCAAGTACGCGCTCGTCACCTCGCGTACAAGGCACTCAATTACCACATATCATATCCTAAGGGGAAATGTCCCCCACACAAGGTTAGACAAGCCACTTACCTCGAACCGGCTCAATATCAACTAGAAACCACGCCCTTGCCACGAGTATCCGACTCCAAATGGCCCAAATCTATTCAATTCAGTTACACATTGCAAATAACATCGCAAACAACTGGTTTTGCTATTAAATTCAAAGCTACAGCATGAAATTAGGTGAAATGACAAAAATGCCCTTCGGGCCAACGCCTCGGAATATAATAATTTTCACATTTTCAGAACCCTCGTACTCTCACGAGTCTAACCACATAAAAATCTCCCAAATCGGAGGTCAAATGCTCACTCAAAACTCAATGGTTTAGCCTATGAAGTTTTACCCAATTTCTTCAAATTTTGATCCCAAATTCGAATTTTAATGATGGATTTAACTACAAAATGATGAAATATAACTAGAAAGGATTAAAGAAACGTTACCCAATCGTCTTCACTTCAAAACCCTCTGAAAATTGCCCTTACCCGAGCTCAATTTGGTTTTTCTAACTTATGAAATCAAACCCTCGAATTTTCTATATCTGAACAGGCATTTCCGCTTTTGCGGACAAGGGACCGCTTCTGCGGTCCCGCTTATGCGGAAACAAGCCGCTTCTGCGGTCTTCAATTAAATGGCCAGGACCGCATCTGCGATAAATAAGCCACGGGTGCGGAAGCGCATCTGCGAGGGACAATCCGCTTCTGCGGAGACTAGGGGGCCACTAGGCTTCGCTTCTGCGGCGGATAAGCCGCTTCCGCGGCTCCGCCTATGCGATAGAAGAACCGCTTCTGCGGTTTCTGAGGGAAAGGGCAATTGCCGCTCTGCAGCCATGTTGCCGCTCTGCAGCCATGTAGCCGCTTCTGCGGCGCCGCATCTGCGGTTCCCAAGCCGCAGATGCGGAAATACCAGAAGCAGCAAGAAATCAGCTGCTGCACACTTTAAAATTCTTCTGTTAACCACCCAAAATCATCCCGAGGCCCCCGGGACCTCAACCAAAAGCACCAATAACACCTAATACCTCATGCAAACTTGTACCAATCCTTAAACCACCTAAAAAATGCCGGAAACTCGAATTAAACAAGGATTTGAGCCTAAGAACTTCAATTTTTATCAGAATACGCATTCGATGAAAAACCTAACCAAAACAAGTCCAAATGACCTGAAATTTTGCACACACATCCCAAATGACATGACGGAGCTACTGCAACTTCCGGAATTCCAATCCGACCCTCGGATCAAAAACTCACTATCGGACCGGAACTTCAAGAATTCAAACTTCGGCATTTCAAGCCTAAATGAACTACGGACTTCCAAAAAACATTCCGAACATGCTCCCAACCCCGAAATCACCTAACGGAGCTAACGGAACCATCGGATTTCCATTCCGAGGTCGTCTTCACACTGTTCCGACTACGAACCACTTTTCCACACTTAAGCTCTCATTTAGGGACTAAGTGTCCCAAAACTCTCCGAAACTCAACACCGAATGTCCTGGCAAACCAAAATAGCAGAAATGAACTTATGAGAAGCAGTTAATGGGGGATCGGGGCGTAAATTCTTAAGACGACCGGCCGGGTCGTCACAACACCGATTCTATGTCCGACGACCTCATCTTATCAAATACAAGCTACTCTACTGAAATACCTCACCAATACTACCCGGAGCCACAAACCCTGCAATCTTTGCACCAATACGCAACAATTCAAACGTACTCAAACATAGAAAATGACTCCAATGAGAGAACCGTCCCGTAAGCTCAACAAGTGCCACCACAATACAATGCTAAGAACCCATCACACACCGTAGAACCAAAATCACGAAACTAACACAAAGGAACTTATCCCAACATAACTTCGTTGCAATGCGCGAGCCCATCCAAACACTGGTCCACATGAAATACCTCAAGTCACAATGCTCAAAATTAATAACCACGCGCAATTTGACGTGTAGTACCATGAGTGCAAGACCATACCCACTGAAGCAAATAACTCAATACCATAGTCCGAAATTAACATAATCAATGCGCAATCAATCAGTCAACACCCAAATACCCATCTCGCTCAAATTCCGCTATAAATCCCGAATAAAACCGCACCGTGTGTGTATATAACCAACGAATCACAACTCCTCGTAGCATAGAAAAGTAACTCACAGATCATGCCAGAACAAAAAATAAGCTCAACAACAACCGAATGACACATCCCTCAACAATAGCAGTACGGAGCCAACCAATCCGACCCGGTGTAGAACACACATCCTTATTGAGCCTACCAATGGACCCTAAACCAACTCTGGTCACCCAAAAATAGATACGTAACACTCCGAAAGTCCACAATGACTGAACCTTAAAGCATACTATCATCTGTCTAGCTTTGGCCACATCTTCATAGTCCACAACCACGAAACAATCTGTTTCTGAGAACTCCCGTTCTCCAAATTCATAGAACACACGAATCACCTTATCTGATCCCAACTACACCGCTTGAATGTCTAACACATCTCTCATACACGATCATCCCACGAGGAATACTTGTATAATTCTTCCGTGCCACATAGAAAAATTTGAATATCAACAATCGATCAACCAAGCGAGTGCCGCAATACTAATGAAATATCCATAAATTAAACCACAATGCCCCTTCTAAAATTTACACTCTCATCAAGCCATATCTAATAGTAATATCATTTATCTAGTCCTCTGAAACCGTCCATGCTGCTTAAGGATTCATGACCTTCCCTTTAAAATTGAACCGTGACCTTGCTCATGCCAATCTCAATCCCACACAACACACTGCACATACCATGCCATTATATGAAAAATATGAGAACTTCATGATCCGTTTCGAGTCACAAGCAACTACTCACTCAATCAGCCAAGAACTTTTCATTTAATCCCACCCAGGAGAAAATCATCGTACGCATCATGTCCCGCACATCAATAAGAAATATATACCTCCACCCGTGATAGAAACCATTGAGAACTCTTCGAAGCCCATTTGCACATAACCAAGCCGACAGAACTAAATCGCTCTAACTCAACTGAGCCACACAGGTCGTCAAAACCTAAGAGTATCGCCACAAAACACCTGTAGGAACTCACTACCTCATCAGAACTGAAAGAGCCAATCATATCCGTTACCATGCTGATCCAACCTGTTACCACACTGTCCTATTTCTCCGAGTTCCTTCTGGATTTCCTTCAAATTGATACTTCTCCTTGCCATAATAGTACAATCCGCATCAAAATCTCACCATACGAGACCCTAGCATAAAACCACACCACCCTGAGGCCCATAAGCAGTTGAATACCCTCTTAAGTACCTAAAGCACCACAATCAAGACTCCCACTCTGAAGAGACCTTATGTGAACCTAAAACTTTCCCCTTCACCTTCTTGTTACTAAAATATAGAATCCATAATTGTATTGAAATGCCACAATCCTCAACACCATCCAACTTAAATCTCATATTCTAGCCATATACAAATACGCAAAATTCTCAATTGCAACGTTTGAATCTTGAATCCATTGGAACCATTCTCGAGTTCCTTCCACTCTGATCAATTCTCAATCAAAATGACTAAACGAACCGAGCGGCCTGTGCCCCATATGTACCCCAACACCCTAAGAAGTAATTCATACCTCTAAGCAACCGAGCAAATTTCTACTCTATGAACACTACATCCTTCACGAATAACCACTCAATCATTCCATGATTTCCATATACCCATAGAGTGTAATACAACCCATATCTAGAAATTCCCTTACTCGAGTCATCCTCGACCTCAACCTCTGTAAGCCATAACTGATTTACCAGTATACCTCAAAATAAACCCAATACAACACAAAACTGTGCAATCAACCCGTTGATAATAGACTCCCCCACTTGGCGCAAAGCCAAGGAATAAAGCATCTGATAACTAACAGTACCCTTACTCTGTTGCTGCCAAAATCCCGCTCTGAAATTCAACTAAATCCTTCATAAGCTCATGTAACACAAACCATCTAATATCTCAGATCATCTAAAAATTCTCACATTCACCCTTGTAATAGTCAAGCCAACTTTCATAATGATCCAAACTCAAATTGCAACACGTATAATTCACTAGTAAAAGAGAACTCACTACAAAAAAAACATAGGGATCACACAACCTCAGGACACCCCGTAGGAGATAACCCACCTGCTTAGCCTCAAACCGACATCTTTCCATACCCTTCCACAGTTAAAAATACTACGCAATTACTTAATCTTCCTGATTCTGAACTCATCAACAAGACATGAGAATCTAATTCGCTCCATAGTTAAACAACATGAAAGATCCTCCAATATGCTTATAACTCGATACTATACGTCACATCAAGGCAGAAATAAAGCACCCAATTTACATCTCAATCAAACTCTATTCATCAAATTCAACCCATATGAACACATCTTGCAGCCACATCATACCCATCACATTGCCATCGAGCCACAAATTCCACTAATAGGGACACTACCGAACATATAAATGCAACGCACGTGCTCACACATACAACATCTGTAAGCTCAAGCTACAGTCAAAACCCGACCTCATGTCCTCCAGTCAAAACCCGACCTCATGTCCTCCAGACTGGCCATCATAAACACATAGAAATCACATCTCGTACCTCATCTAGGAAATCACAAGCCGTCGATGCACAGTTGATACCGAGCGCTCAAGTGCGCATACGAAAGCGTTGAAGGAATTCAAAGGACTACACTTCAAGCTGAATCAATGATGCATGATAAGGAAAGAAAGATGGAAAGTATATCCTAAATGCCCTGTAGCCTCTCGAAGATAGGTATGGATGTCATTATACCGATCCGCAAGACTCTACTAGACACTTGCTCATGACTTGTAGAACCTATGAACCTGGAGCTCTCATACCAATCTGTCACAACCAAAAATTCACTAGTCATGATGGCACCTAACCCAAACCGCTAGGTAAGCCAACAAATATCTATCAAGTTTCAATGATATTTAACAAGACAATTAATCAAAGAAATTATCTAAATCTTATACATTCCCAAGGACTAGTAGTACAAATCCTGAGCTTCTATGAATAGAGTTTACAAAGCTGATATGAAGTAGATACATCATCTGTTTGAAGTATACTTAAACAGAATTTTATAATTCTAAGGCTACCATGAACAAAAGGCAGCTACAACAGGGACGCGAGTACATCTTCCAATTCAGCTCCCCTCAAACACAACAACAAATCGACATCCGGAATCTGCATGCAATGTGCAGGAAGAGTACTATGAGTACAACCGACCCCATATACTCAATAAGTAACAAACCTAACTTAGGTTGACAGCAGTGACGAGCTGGAACATAGGTCGGGTCCAACACCAATATCCAATAGCACTTCATAACAATGTACAACATATAAATAAGGAAGTAATTCAGAGATAAAAATGCGGGCATATACATAGTTTTTCCGAAGAATAGTTCTGCCTTTCAAGTATATCAGTGAAAACTCAACTCTTTTACCGAAATCGTCGAAAATACGAGTAAGTTTGAAAGCTATGAGTTTTTCCAAAAAAAATCCTTTCAACAGTAAATATGATGTTTCATTTCTTCCAGAGAGCATGTGTGAAATACCTCTCTACGCCCACATATCAATGTGTGTAAAAAAAAGTCAGGAATGATGTGATACCGTACAACATGAGGAAAAATGCATCACTATGCCTGTATGTCATGTGCATGTCAAATGCGATGTGACTCAGTAGCAAAACCATATGCGTACTCTCAGAGTATCAATTCACTCAGTCCTCCCAGCCACTCAGTCCTCACAGCCACTCAGTCCTCCCAATCACTCGGTACTTGGCACTCACACTCAGTAGGTACCGGCGCTCACTGGGGGTGTGCAGACTCCGTAGGGGCTCCTTCAGCCCAAGCGCTATAACAAGCCAATCATGGCAAAACAATCAGGCCTTCGGCCTCACTCAGGCATAAATCAATAAAACATGTTGCGGCGTGCAGCCCGATCCCATAGATATCCTCACAATCAGGCCCTCGATCTCACTCAAGCATGAATATATAGAACATGCTGCGGCATGCAGTCCGATCCCATGAATATACTCACAATCAGGCCATCAGCCTCACTCAGTCATCAATCTCTCCAGTCTCTCGGGCCCTCAATGTCATGAAACTTGCCCGACAATAATGATATGATGTATTAATAGATAACAATCGAGACGGAGGTATGATATGAATGAGTCGAAATATCAATGAAATCAGTGAGGTGACAGCAGGAAATGACCACTATGGGTCCTAACAATATCAACATAAAGCCTAATCACGATATCAAGCATGATTGATAGCTCAATTAACTAATCACATGGTAAAACACAGCTATCAACAAACTAGGGCCACTAAACAGTGCCAGGGAAATAACGGAGTCACAATTCAGAGGGTGCACGCCCACACGCCCGTCGCCTAGCATGTGCGTCACCTCAATACCAATCACATAGCACATAATTCGGGGTTTCATACACTCAGCACTATGTTTAAAAGAGTTACTTATCTTGAACAAGCCGATTTCACTACCGACCATCCAAACGATGCTCCAAAAATGCCATCACGCGCATTCCAACCTCCGAACGGCTCAAAAAACCAAAAGACAAATCAAGTACATCAAACAGTGCTAAAGGAACCAATCCCAATCGAAAAGGTCGAATCTTTAGTCAAAAGTCCGAAGTCGGCCAAAAAGCCCAACCCGGGCCCCCACCTCGGAACCCGACAAAATTTATAAAATCCGACAACCCATTCAATTACGAGTCCAACCATACTAGTTTCACTCAAATCTGAGTCCAAATCGGTGTTCCAGACTCCAAAATTTGCTTTATTAAATTTTTTTAGACAAAACCCCAAAATTTCACTTTGAAATCATCAATGAAATGCCAAAAACGAAGATGGATTCATGAAATATAATCAAAATCAAGTATAGAACACTTACCCCAATCCATATGATGAAAATCTCCTCCAAAAATTGTCGAAATCCGAGCTCCCCAACTCAAAATATGACCAAATGAACAAACCTTCCATATTAATTAATTTTGACCAGCTGTTCTGCCTCGTTTTGCATGATAAATGATCCTGAAACTTGATTTTGATACCTCCAATGGAGTCCTTGTGAAATTGCTGTCAAGATGGCTTTTGAATCACTCCATTTGACTTTGTATTGAAGGAGATATGTTGGTTTCAATATTTGGAAATAGTGCAGATTTTTAAATACGAAGCAGTGGCAATTTCATAATTAATCTGAGAAAAATCTGGCAACACAATTCTTAGTAAATTGGCCATAAAATCCTCATACGATGTCCGAATTCGATGATTCTTTTTGCTGTACCTCCGTAATTACAATAAGGATCTAATGCTTCGATCAAAACAGAAATTGGAGCTCGTTTGCTTAATATGGTACCATTTATGCTTGAAGAAAAGACGTCGGAACATAAGAAAAACGAGCGCAACACAGCCCAAACCTATCCGAAACTCACCCGAGCCCCACGGCACCCGTACGGACATACCAACAAGTCCCATAATATAATACGGACCTACTCGAGGCCTCAAATCATTTATAACAACATCGAAACGACGAAACGCACCTCAAATCAAACTTAATGAACTTTCGAACTTTCGATTTCCAAAACTCGCGCCGAAACATATCAAATCAACTCGAAATGAACTCAAATTTTGCACACAAGTCCTAATACATCATAAGGAGCTAATCGTTCCCTCAAGCTACCGAGCGAAGTGCAAATGCTCAAAATGGCCGATTGGATCGTTACGCTAAACTAGCCAAATCTAGGATCAGTTAGGACATTAAGGTTGTACTGTAGGCTAAGGGACGGGTACGATACATTTAAGAATAATGACTAACCCTCTGAAGCACTTTACTATGCACTACTCAAGAATAGAGCACTCTTTCTTCTCAACCAATTCACTCGACACAAACCATACAAAACAAAGCCCTTTCATTAATTAAGCACTCTACATCTCCACTAGCACGATTAGTAAGAGGATAGCACAGAATACCATGAATCCTTACAAACACATTGCACTTGACTCAATCAAGACGGTTGATAAGTAGGGATGTTGACCACTTATTTTCTCTCTTTTACTTTTGTTTTAGCTCAAAATTGCTTAATGGTATTCCCGAAAACTAATGAATTGTACTGGCTTGCAGGAGTGTTTGAATATGACCTAAAGAGATGAAAATTCATGTCAGGAAGGAGTAATTTGAGATAATGACAAAATCAAGGCTAAAAGGGAACTGTACGGACCGCACAATATCGTGTGCGGCCACAGATCATGAAGAAAGCCTCTGAAAACAAATGCTATGAAAAGTGCGGACCGCATAATTCTGGTGCGGCCGCAGAAGACAAAGTTCATAGAGATGGGATTTTAGGTCAAGAAGAAATGCGGACCGCACCATTTTTGTGCGGCCGCATAATCTAGAGTGCGGCCGTACTCAGAAATGTGTGGTCCGCAGAAGTCCCACAATGCCAAAGCCCAAAGTCAAGAAGTGCGGGCCGCACTATAATTGTGTGGCCGCAGAAGCAAGAGTGCGGCCGCACTCATAAATGTGTGGTCCGTAGAAGTTGAAGGAGTGCGGCCGCAACCCACAATTGTGTGGCCACAGAATAGGAACCTGTCAGGCCAAGTATCAATGTGCGGACCGTATACATAATTGTGCGGCCGCAAAACCTCGGCAGGGGCAATTTCGTCAGATATTTTCAGCTTAGTATAAATAGAACTTTTTGTCATTTTTAGGTGAAGTTTAGTTTTTGGAGAGCACCTGAGCCATTTTTATTTACTGTATTGGGTAACATCGTGCTAGATTAGCTTTTAAACATTAGATTCTTTGCTTAATCAAGTATTATGAATTCTATCTTTGTTTCTTCTTTAATTTCTTCATTTTTCATGAGTAGCTAAACCCATAGCTAGGGTTGTGACCCAACCCTAGTATGGGTACTTAATGGGTGATTGATTTAGGGCTTATTTATGATTGGGTATATGATATTTAGCCTATTTCTTGCTTGTATTTGAGAATTAGTGGTTGCAAATATTGATTCATGTTTAATTGACTTAGTCTCTACTTGAGAAAGAGAGACCAAGTCTAGGAAAACTTGGCTAACAAGAAAATGGGGTGAACTCAAGAAATTGATAGCCCCAATTACAGGGTCAAATCTAGAGATAGTAAGACCCGACTTGAGCATATATCACTTGTTTTGTGGAATACCCATTTGGACTTGAGAAAGCCAAATCAGGCATAATCACTCAAACTATCGAGAGGTATAGAGTGAGTAATTGAGTGTGATTGCTATATTGTATCCCAATCAACCAAACATGCCCTAAAGCTCTCAACCCGTTAGGTATCCATCTAGGCAGAAGTTGCAATCCTAGATCTTTCTTAACTTGAAAAACAACCAAAACCAAAAACATTATCTCTTATCTCTACAATTACAATCAATTGTTTAAAAGTAGAAGTAGAAACAACAATTGAAAATGTGGAAGTGTAATTTAAGGCACATCATACATTCACACTAGGTGTATACCTAATCCAATATCTAACTCCCTGTGGATTCGACACCGACTTGCGTTGGGTTTTTATTATTGCTTCGACCGTCTCACAACCTATATTTGTGGTGTGAGTTTGGGTGACATCAATTTTTGACGCTGTTGCTGGGGAATTAAACAGATTTAGCTATATATCTTGGTTTTTGTGTGATTTGTCTTCTTTTCCTTTAGAGTTACTAACTTTGTTTTTGAATTGATTAGAGGTACGAGAATGGCTCCCCATCGGGAATGTGCCATTGGGGGAGGAAGTCGATGATGACCAAGGAGATGAGGTTCTCCCCGAACTTCAAGCAAATAGGCGAGGCCGACCATCTCATGTTAATGTTCCCGTCCCTCCCCCACCTCCACCAAGAGCGGCAGCACACCAGGTGTTGCCGAATGAGGGTTATGCAAGTTCTATAGTCTCGCCCCGCATTAGGGTGGGCAACTTCTAAATTACCAATGTGATGCTTACACTACTTGAGCAACGGGGATTCTTCACCGGGGCTCAGAGTCAAAATGCAGACAAGCAACTTAAAGGGTTAGTCGGTACTTGTTGGGGGAGCAAGCAAACCAATATCTCCGAGGACGCGCTGAGGTTGAAGCTATTTTCCGTTTCCCTACGGGGAAAGGCAATGGACTGGTTAGAGAGACTGCCTAATCATTCCATTCATACATAGGATGAGTTGGCGGAAAAATTCATTGCCAAATTCTTCTCTCCGGGGCATATGGCGACACTTCGGGGTGAGATTCTTGTATTCAAGCAAGAGCAGAATGAGCCATTCCACGAAATTTTGGAAAGATATTGTACCATGGTTATAGAGTGCCCGAATAATGATATGACCGAGGCCATGATCCAACAAACCTTGTACAGGGCGGTCAACATAACAAATCAATGTGTGGTAAATCAACTCGCTGGTGGGAACTTCATGAGCACGCCTTATGTCGATGCTTGTGAAATATTGGATGAGATGGCGGATACCTCATCGGCATGGCAAAGTAGAGCCAATGTTCCTCCAGGTGACCTAAATATCATTCACCTACACAAGGAACTACATGATCGGGCAAGATATTGCCATGTTGAGAACTACAATGAATCAATTGGCCAATGCTCAGCTTCAACAAGTTCAAGGGCCGACACAAGTGAATGCAATGGAAGGTGTAAATATGATGATGAACAAGAGATGCAAAAAGGTCAACAAATGCAAATCCATCTGGAACAATTCATGCGAGATGATAGTGAGTATGACCAAGGTGATTCGTTCAATGCGAAAGAAGAAGAAGTGCAATATGTCAACATTTATCAAGGTCAAAAAAACAATGCTCAAGGACAAAATCAACAACAATGGCAATCACAAGGAAACCAAGGAAATTGGAACAACCAAAATCACCAAGGCAATTGGAATAATCAAGGTAACCAAGGCAATTGGGGAGTGGCAACAATCAAAGCAAGTGGGGAGGCAACAACCAAGGAGGGTGGAACAACAACAACAACCGGGGATTGTGTTTTCAAAGGCCCCTGATTTTCCAACAACCGAGCAATCCACCTCCCTATCCTTGTCAAGGTCCGAGTTCTTCTAACAATGAGATGGGACGAATCGAGAACATGTTTAAACAGATGATGGAGAAGAATGCCGACTTCGATGCTCAACTAGCCTCTCACAACACTTCTATTCGCAATTTGGAAGTTCAATTGGGCCATATCTCACAAGCGTTGAACACTCCTCCTAAGGGGGCACTACCAAGTGATACGATGGTGAACCCAAAGGGTGGGAATAATACGGGAAGTGCTATGGCCGTGACTAGAAGAAGTTGAAAAGGTGGAGATGCAACCACCTCAACTCAAAGAATACTTGTTGATGATGATGTTGTGGTTCAAGAAGTTGAAATTCCAAGCAATATGGTTCAAGCTAATGAAGAAGTGAGAATGGATATTGATGAAAATGTGGAGGAGACGCAAGAAGAAGTGAACCCGTCTAGGGAACAGGTAATTGACATGTCGGAACCGGTAGTGCCAAAGGCTAAGGCATCAATGCCAAGGCCTCCTCCTTCATACCCTCAAACCCTTGCAAACCAAAATAGTGAGAACCAATCAAAAAGTTTATTGTCATGATGAAGAGTTTGTCTATCAATGTACCATTGGTTGAGGCTTTAGAGCAAATGCCGGTTTATGCAAAGTTCATGAAGGACCTGGTCACCAAAAAGAGATCGATGAATTGTGAAACTATCAAGATGACACATCAAGTGAGTGCTATTGTGCACTCAATGGCTCCGAAATTTGAAGATCTGGGCGCTTTTACAATCCCTTGCACCATTGGGAGCCCCGTTTTGCCAAAGCTCTATGTGATCTAGGGGTGAGTATCAACTTGATGCCATACTCGATGTTCAAAACTTTGGGGATTGGGCAACCAAGACCCACATCCATGAGGTTACAAATGGCGGATCGTACTATGAAAAGGCCATTTGGTATTATTGATGATGTGTTGGTTCGAGTTGACAAGTTCATCCTCCCGGCGAACTTTGTGATTCTTGATTGTGACGTGGATTATGAGGTGCCTATTATTTTGGGTAGACCTTTCCTTGCTACGGGGAAAGCTCTTGTTGATGTGGAAGCCGATGAGCTCACTTTCCGGATGGGTGATGAAAAGGTGGTCTTCCATGTGTGCAAATCTATGAAGCAACCAAATAGCAATAAAGTTTGTTCGTTCCTGGATTTGGTGACCGACATGATTATTGATGATGCTAGTGCCACAATGAATGTTGAGGATAATTTGGAAGCCGTTTTGCTTAACCTTGATGATGATGAGGAGATAGAAGGCTATGTTGAGTGTGTGAATGCATTGCAAGGAATGGGGTCATATACTTATGAGCTCTGCAAGCTATCTTTGGATCTTGAAAATCGGAAGACTCCTCCAACAAAGCCCTCAATCGAGGAGCCCCCCACTTTGGGGTTAAAGCCATTTCCTCCACATCTCAGGTATGAATTCCTTGGCCTTTCTTCTACTTTACTAGTTATTCTTCTTCTTGTTTGACTAACATGCAGGTAGAGTCCATATTGGAGGTGCTAAAAAGGAGGAAAAGAGCAATCGGATGGACCTTGGCGGATATCCGGGGCATAAGCCCCTCCTTTTGCATGCACAAGATTATTATGGAGGAGGGTGCCAAACCCTCCGTTGAACATCAAAGGAGACTAAATGAAGCAATGCAAGAGGTAGTCAAGAAGGAGATCATAAAGTGGTTGGATGCCGGGGTTGTTTACCCCGTTTCCGATAGTTCATGGACTTCTACGGTGCAATGTGTCCCAAAGAAAGGGGGCATAACTGTGGTTACCAATGACAAAAACGAGTTGATTCCTACAAGAACGGTGACCGGTAGGATGGTGTGTATGGACTATCGCAAGCTCAACAAAGTTATAGGAAAAGATCATTTCCCACTTCCCTTCCTTGATCAAATGCTTGATATGTTGGCCTGACGTGCTTTCTATTGTTTCCTCGATGGGTATTCTTGCTACAATCAAATTCTCATTGCTCCGGAGGATCAAGAAAAGACTACTTTCACTTATGCCTATGGTACTTTTGCATTCTCAGGGATACCATTTGGTTTGTGTAATACACCGACGACTTTTCAATGGTGTGATGGCTATCTTCACCGACGTAGTGGAGGATATTCTTGAGGTCTTCATGGATGATTTCTCCGTGGTTGGGAATTATTTTTTATTATTGCTTGAACAATTTGGATAGGGTCTTGGCTAGATGTGAGGAGACAAATTTGGTGTTGAATTGGGAGAAATGTCACTTCATGGTCGTGGAAGGCATTGTCCTCGGCCACAAAATTTCAAAGCATGGTATTGAGGTCGACAAGGCCAAAATTGAGGTGATCTCCAAACTCCCTCCCCCTATATCCGTGAAGGGAGTGAGGAGCTTCTTGGGTCATGCGGGATTTTATCGCTGATTCATCAAGGATTTTTCCAAGGTGGTAAACCCTTTGTGTAAACTTTTAGAGAAGGATGCCAAGTTCCATTTCAACGAAGATTGTATGAATGAATTTTAATTGCTTAAGTTCAAGTTGACTACTACTCCTATTATTATCGCACCGGATTGGAGCTTGCCTTTTGAGCTCATGTGTGACGCAAGTGATGTGGAGGTTGGAGCGGTGTTGGGGCAACGTATCAAGAAATCTTCCATCTGGTCTACTATGCAGAAAAGACCATGAATGATGCCCAAGTCAACTACACAGTTACAGGAAAAGAGCTCTTTGCTATTATTTTTTCTATGGATAAGTTCCACCCGTACTTGATGGGTACAAAGGTAATTGTTCACACCGACCATGCGGCGCTTCGGTATTTGATGAGCAAGAAATATTCTATGTCAAGGTTGATGCGGTGGGTACTTCTATTGCAAGAGTTTGATCTAGAGATTCAAGACCGCAAGGGTAGTGAAAATCAAGTGGCGGACCACTTGTCCCGATTGGAGGAGGAAGGGAGGCCACATGACGGCCTTAAGATCAATGATTCATTTCCCGACGAGCAACTCCTAGCCGTTTCAATGACTGGAATGCCATGGTTCGCCGACTTAGCAAACTATCTTGTGAGTGGCATTGTACCGAATAAGTTCTCTTCAAACTAAAGGAAGAAGCTCAAACGGGATTGTCTTGACTATTATTGTGATGAGCCATACCTCTTTCAGATTTGTACAGATGGTGTGATCAGACGATGTGTTCCGGATGAGGAACAAGTGGGTATTCTTGAGGCTTGGCACTCTTCACCGTATGGTGGTCACCATGGTGGAGCAAGAACGGCGGCCAAAGTTTTGAGTTGTGGATTCTATTGGCATACGCTCTACAAGGATGCTAGTGAGCTTGTCAAGCATTGTGATGAATGCCAAAGGGCCGGTGGGATCTCAAAGAAGAATGAAATGCCTCTCACCATCATTTTGGAGATAGGCATTTGTGATGTGTGGGGTATTTATTTCATGTGTCCGTTTGTTAGCTCTTGTGGGAACACCTACATTCTAGTCGCGGTTGATTATGTGTCTAAGTGGGCCGAGGCCGTTGCTTTGCCTAACAATGAAGCAAGGAGTGTGGTGGCATTCTTGAAGAAGAGCATCTTTACGAGGTTTGTTACACCAAGGGCCATTATTAGTGATGGGGGTTCGCATTTTTGCAACAAGGCTTTTGATACCTTACTCACAAAGTATACCATCATCAACCAAGCGGGCAAGTAGACGTCTCCAACCGGGAGATCAAGAGTATTTTGTCAAAGACAGTGAATGCCAACCGGACGGATTGGTCAAGAAAACTTGGTGATGCTCTATGGGCTTGTAGAACGGCCTACAAAACACCGATTGGGATGTCTCCATACCGGTTAGTGTTCGGGAAGGCGTGCCATCTTCCGGTGGAACTTGAGCTTAAGGCCATGTGGGCTTTAACAAAGTTGAACCTTGAGTGGGATGTCGCGACAAACCTAAGGGTGTCACAATTGAATGAGCTAGATGAATTTCGATATCATGCCTACACAAGCTCGTCCCTTTACAAGGAGAATATGAAGTACCTCCATGACAAGTACATCCACAACAAGGAGTTTAAATAGGGTGATCTTGTGCTATTGTTCAATTCCTGGTTACGGATGTTTCCGTGCAAGTTGAAGTCAAAATGGAGTCGCCCATTTGAAGTGGTGAATGTAACCCCCTTTGGTGCTTTGGACCTAAAAACTAAGAATGATGAGATATTTAGAGTCAATGGACACCGGGTTAAACACTATCTTGGCAAGGTTGATAATGGCCACATCGTGGCGGTTCCCCATTTCAAATGATTGGTAATCTGCGTCGTGCCGCGACGTTAAATCAGGCGCTTCTTGGGAGGCAACCCATGTTTCTTTTTCCTTTTCTTCATCTTTTCATTTGATAGGCTTCGTCTTTGAAGTGTATGCAGGAATGGGTGTGGATTGCAGGGAAGGTGCATCAAAAATTTGGCTAAGTATAGCAAAAGTGCGGACCGCATGATCATTCTGCGGCCGCACAATTATGTGTGTGGTCGCAACAGGAAGACCAAAAATGCATGCCCTCTGAATTTTGGCTTGTCAAATCTCATTAACAATTTGCGACCGCACACAAAATTGTGCGGTCCGCAAAAACTCTACGGCCGCACTCACTTTTGTGCGGACCGCAGTAATTTTTCAAAGGTACAGGTAAAGAGCGCGGACCGCACTCACGTAAGTTCGGGCTCGACTGGGTCAACCCATAAATAGGGCATTTCACCACTATTCACACTTTACACTCTCTGAACTCTCAAGCCCTAAGCAAGCACAGTGCATACTCCATTAGTTCTCAAACTTCAAGTATTTCATCTGTGTAGATTCTCACCTGCATCCTTTATTACTGGTATGTTCATTTCATCTTTATATTTTTCATCTTTTCTTAGTTTTGTTCTTTTGTCTAGGGTTATTTTCATGCCTAAAAATGTCAATAGTTAGTCATTTTTGCTTAGAATCATGTGGGTAGTATCATAAATGTTAATTGGGGCGTGGGTAAGTAGCTAATCATGTTTAATTGCTCAAACCATGTCTTATATGTGAACAAATTTGTATGAAACGTAAGGTCGTGCCGAGTATTTTCAAATTGTGCGGCCGCACACATTTTTGTGCAGTCCGCAGATCTTAGAGTTAGGGTAAAATTGATGCCTGATATGTGCGGACCGCACTAAAAATTATGCAGTCTGCAGTGAAATTATGTGGTCTGCAGCAAAATTGTGCGGTCCGCACTGTTGAATGATCAGAGAACCCAGTAGTTTGAACCTGGGGTTGTGCAGCCGCACTCAAAATTGTGCGGCCACACTGTGAAATTGTGTGGTCCGCACTTGGCAGTCTGCGACCGCACTCACTTTAATGTTGTCTGCACTGCCTCTTCTGAATCTGCTTTAATGCAACTATCAAATATGCTTTTGTATACACTATGCTTCAATTCTAATTGATTCCTATTAATTATGTGTTGCAGACAATGGTTAGATCACGGGGTAGAGGCGATACATCAAAAGGGAGGGGTGAACCCTCCCCAGGCCGAGGCCGAGGCAAGAGTAACCTACCACTTGCCATTCAGAGAACCATAAGCAAGAAAGCAACCGCCAATAGAGTTCCTGAACCCTCCGAGGCCAGTGAGTATCTCCCGTCTAGGGAAGCTTCTGAGGGTATCTCTGTACAAGCAGTGCCTAATACCCAATCTCAACAAGTCCTAGGTAGATTGCACTTGGTAGATGAATCCTCTTCCGGTGCTAGTTCTTCTGAAGGTTTGGAAGAGGGTAGCCAAGATTCTGAGCCATCTTCCTTACATGCCCCGACTGCATCAATCAATGTACATGATGATGATGATGTCCCGGATGATGGGAGAGGAGGTGACACTCGAGTTGGAGGCCTTCAGAGGTATTCGTCAGCTTAACTTCCTTCAACAGATTCAGAGAGTGGTGGCCCTAGAGATCGCTCACACTTGAACGACAGTTCTTACTTAAGGATTTGGATATTCACAATCCTAATATCCTTAGACAGTTTCAGGAGCAAAAAGGGTGGAGGTGGTTCAACCAAAGTGTCCTAGATGCAAATGAACACTTGGTTAAAGAGTTTTATGCCAATGTGGCTCACATAAAGAAGGGCACCCAGATTACAAAAGTGAGGAATCTGAAAATCAAATTTGACGCCTGCTCCTTGAACAAATATATGGTTTTTGAAGAAGTGGAAGCTGTTCAGTATCTGGAGAAGCTTGCTATGGGTGATGCAGCTCGCTCGTGGCTGGTTGAGAGTTTGGCTGCTCGAGGACCACCACCCCCGTAGCTCACAACAGGGGTTCCCATAGTCCGGGCCACCCTAAATTTTGAAGCAAACGGGTGGCAAACCTTCGTGTGCAACCGCATTGATCCATGCTTAAATGAGAACAATCTCCCACTCCCCCGAGCAGTCCTAGTAGCTTCGATTATGGCTGGGTACCCGATCAATGTGGGATCTATAATGTCAACCAACATCACTTTAGCTGTCTAGAAGGATGAGAGATCCTACCCTTACCCGAACATCCTCATAGAGTATTTCAATGATCAAATGGTGGAGCCGAGGCAGTATGATTGTAAAGTAAAGGCAAAGAAGACTTTCTCATGGTACCACATCCAGGATTCTGACAACCCGAAGTTCAAGGGTAAGGCAACTACCTCCTTTGGCCAGTCTGAGGAGCCAACGATAGTAGTTACTGATTCAGCTGCTGAGCCTTCCACTGATGCCATGACTTTCCACAGCAACTGGTTCTTCCACCGGGACAGCAGACATGCCACCACCTTCTTTTTCCAGACCATCAGCTCCATTATCAGTGACATCCTCATCCACTTATTCAGAAACTGCGCTGCAAGTCTCCCAAACATTAGCGAGTCTCAACAACTGGATGCAGGCAGCTACTTCAAAGTTGTCTAACATATCCAGTGTTGTTGCAGCACAATCTTCTACCCCAGCAGCACCGCAGGTACCTCCATCAGTGGATGAAGCATTGAAGAAAATTCTAGAAAACCAAAAGACCATTATGGAGACTCTGGTAGCGCATTGGGAAGTTATTGAGGAGTTGGAAAAGCAAACGAAGAAGATGCTGAAATCTCAGGCTTCGAAGAAGTCAGTGGATAAGTTGAGAAAGCAAGTTGCCAAGATACCATCTGCAGGTGATTTACCACTTGACCTTCTTATGGAGGGAGCACCAGCAGCACCAGCAGCATCAGCAGTACCCGAGGCATCACATATAGCAGCCGGCCAGTCTCAGGAGCCGGAACCTGCTACCCACACCACTGAGGAGATGATCCAGATGCTCACCAAACCTGTTGTCCCTCAGCTAGGTGATGATGAAATACAGTTAGAGGAGACCAAGGGTGCTGGGGATGCCATGTAGACTGAGACCACACAGGGAGTTCTCTTAACTCTCTACCCTTCCTTGTTCTTATTTTTTATAAGCACTGGGGACAATGCTCATTTTTGTTCAGGGGGGCGGGGGTGGTCTATTTTGATTGATTTGACATTGACATTTGGCCTGTAGTAACTCTTATACTAATTTTCTTTTATCTTTATTTTCTCTTTGGTTATGTATATATTCTTCCCTTTCCCTTGATGTATATATTCATTTTCCCCTCGGTTCGTATATTCATTTGTATTACTTTCCATAATTTACTTCACAGCTTCTTTAGTTTGTTTTCCTTAGTACTATAACTTCTTATTTACTTAGTAGTTTCTTTTTGATTTGTTAGCTTCTTCTTACGTTTGAGTGAACAATAAGACTTTGGTTTTCTTAATGCCACTGTTCTTTCCAAAGGTGGATTTTGTGTGAATCAGGTGGCTCTTCCCAGCGATGGATGGAGTGACAACTTTCTTAAGGGATTGAGTCCGTTTTATTTTATGTTTAGGAAAAAATAGTAGTAATAAATAAAAGGATCTCAAGCATGCTTCACTTGGCTCCAACAAATTTACCTACGACCTTTGGTTAAAAACAAGTTGTTGGCAGAAAATAGCTCTAGCTGTGACCTTTTGACTCTTGTGTTGACTTAAGCAGTCATCGAGTGGTTCAGTCGAGCCATTTGTGATTCTCAATTTTAACTAGGGTTGTTGTGGGCCCTCGACTCCGCTCACTTTAGCAATCCAACAGCGTGAGAGGTGAGGTATTGAATTGCAAGTCCAAGTATCCGTGCTAATAGTCTAGAACTTGCCCCGAACGTTTTTCTAGGAGAAATTCTAAGTGTAGCTTGGCTTGAGAAGTTATTTTAGGCGCTCCTTGATCCAATTTAAAATTTAAAATCTTCCATAGCCTACCAATGTGTTATCCCTAGTCAACCCATTTGAGCCTAAGCCCTTTTTCTTTCAATAACCACGTTACAAGCCTTTACTTGTTTTATAATGACCCTCTCTTGGCACCCGATCTTTCCATAGCATTCCTACAAAACAATTGGAAAAAACATAAGTTTGGCTGAGAGACGAGGAGTTTGAAAGTGATATAAAAGTACAAAGAAGAGAAAGAAATGAAGAAAAGGGAAGGCAAAGAAAAGAAAGAAGGAACAAAAAGAAAAATGCAAAAAAAAAAAAAGAAAAAGAAAGTGAATAATGTAGAAAGTTGAAGGGATTCAAAGAAAACAATGAAGAAAGGCATGGAGTGAATAGAAAGGGAGAAAAATGAATGTCATGACCAAGAAAGAGTGACGTTACGTCTCTCTAGTTCCCCCGAGTAAAAAGAAATTGACTCAAAGAGTTGACAAAGTATGAGCCAAAAAGAGAAAATGGAGTGCTTTAGGAAATATGAACCCATTCTATTCCATAAATTCCTACCTTGATCCAAAAAGCCTTCATTACATCCCGAAAAAGCCCTACATGATTTCAAGTTGAGTGAGCTTGCATTAGTGGTGATTTACATGAGGGGCAAGCATATAGTACTTAAGTCGTACTTTTGTTGATACCCAATATTTTTCCCATATATTTAAAATGCATATATACTTTCAAAATAGTGCATGAGCATCAACCAGTATTTTTCCATATTCTTCTGCAATTTTAAAAGGATTTTAATTGATTTATTCCAGCATTTTATTATCTAAATAATTACTAATTGCATCACAAATGATTTTGTAATAATTTTGTTGCTTAATTCTATCATTTATATTTATAATTAAGCTTTGATTATTTTGATACATAATTATATTTACATCTGTAGGTTATAATTACAATAACTTTACCACAATAGCCCATGTATGCATAATTTCTTTATTTTTACACGAAAATGACTCTTTATATTTTAATAATATTAAGTAATTATTTTAAATCATTTTTCATACATAAATAGCACTTTTCATCATCTAGTAACTATTTTTATAAATTGTTTCATCAAATTAAATGGGTATTTAAAATATGGCCTCTTTAATTTGATTTTCGGACCTTAGCCCAATAACTACCCCGTCCCAATACCCTAACCTAACCCAATACCCATAACCCAAACCCAATAACCCAATTGTTATAACCCGCCCCAACCCTAGATTTATTCCTGGCCGTTGATCTGAAAAGATCAACGGTCCAGGACAATCCTTCCATTTTTAATCAACCAACGACATACCAATTTCCCTAATCCGTCGCCCTTGAGACCCCTTCCCTCCTCTCGTCTCTCTCACCTTACTTCTAACCCTAGACCGTCGTCACTGAAACCCCTTTGATTCATGGGTTCTATCTTCGACCTCAGGCCTTATCCGGCCTCATATCTTTACTGGTTGTTCGATTTTCATGATACTTGATGGAATCTCAAAGAGATTCGAACCAGATTTGGTTTAAATCTCCCATTATCTCGATTAGTCCGTCTGTGTTCGCTCATACATCTGTGAGTACTAATATCTTCGTGTTTATGGCTTCAAATCTCTGGTTCAAACCAGAGTTTTTATTTCACCTCTGTTTGTTTTTTTATATAACCTAATCATTTCTGGCTAAATCAGGTCAGATCCCTTTAGATCTGAAGCGGTTTGAGTTTGTTTGTTACTTTTCCTTTAAGATTCTTCTGTTTTTCCTACTATTGTCAACCGATTTCATTTTTCCCTAAATCTAGGGTTTTGGTTCTAAGAGATTTCTGCAAAAAAATATTTTAAAACGTTTAAGTGTTTAACTGCAGTTTTCTTCCTTTACTTTTTCGACTGATTTTCATCTTTATGCCTTTATGCCTAGGGTTTTCAATTATTCTACTATTTGCTATAATGTTTGCTCGTTTACTTTGGCTGTCAATTAAAGTGATTAATTGATTTACTTGCCTAATTAGGGTTCGAAATTGCGCTTTCCTTTTTAAAAAAAACTGATATTTCCTTGACAGATTTTTTCCTATTATTTCCTTATGTGTGATTCATAATTGGTACTACTTTCCTTAATTCTTTTGCTAGCCTAGTTTCTGTACTTCGATTACTAGGACGGACTTTTAATCAATCACTGGACTTACTACTTACTTTATTTAGACCTCAATCTTGACTGCTGATTTATTCCGTGTTAATTTAAATGATACTTTCGTGATTCTGCCTATTAATTGATTCCTGTTATTCCTAATTGACGGATTAACTGATCTCTTTGCCTTATTTGCGTGCCATTGATTCTCCTACCTTATTTGGTTTTACTCTACTGTATGCTATAAAAACCATTCATTACTCTGATTTTAAAACACATGCTCATGCTCACGCTTACAGACTTACACTCACACTTACACACTCTTACAATTTCTTCACTTTACAACTCAAAAGCTCTTTGCTTTTCCTCAAAGAATTTAAGTTCTCTCTTTGTGCGACTACTCTGATTTCTGCACTGTTTAGCCGGCTGGAAGCCAAGGCTAAACTCTTTGGATCCAAATTGCCGTTACATTCCTGTTTACTTTCTTCCTAACTGGTATGTGTTAACTCCTGTTAGCCTATTCTGTTCCCTGTGCTTATGTGGTTAGTTTATTTCAAACCTCAGCATGTTATTCTGTTACTGCTTTCTCAACTGGCATGCTTTAGTCTCTGTTACCCTATTCAATCTTATGTGCTTATTAGTTTGAGATTTTAGCATGCTTCTGTTTGCTATATGCCCATATGATTTCACCTAGTGACAAGATTAATTAGGTTATCTCTAGTAATATGAAACCCTGTATAATCAGTTGTATGTTCCCTGTTCTGCAAAATATGTAATATGTTGCCAACTCTGTCTATTAGTTCAAGTATCCTGGCTCTTTTGTGATTGCTTAAATGCTAGTACAGTGTCCATGTCTGAATCAATACCAATCTTTTGAACTATTTACTAAATAGGGATTCTGTTTGTTCTAGGTTAAATTCTGTTTGTAGTCCTGTAATTTGAATCTGTTTGCTCCTAAAAATCAAACCCTTTTCTAAAACTGCCCCCCTACCCCCTTATGTACTGGTTTTCAAACTCAACTCTTAGTTACCTAGGTTCCTACCACCCCCAGTGTGAGCACTGCCTAGGGTCCTTGAGACTCCTCCGAACTTTGACACATTGGGGCTGGTCTTCCAATCTCTTACAAACTGTTTTTCTAAGTATGGTTCTGGTGTGAGCATTGCTCGGGGTCCCTGAGGCCCTTGGGAACTTTGACACACCAGAAGCCCAATTTTGTGTATCATGGATGGACCACCTGTATACTTCAGACTTGCTTTTCTTGAAGGCCTGGTTTCCAGGTTAATATTGGGCCTGCTTAGGCTCCCTACAGTGTAATGAATTTAGCTATGTAATTTATTCATTCCGGGCTGCAATAATCTCTGTAGTAAACAGATCTGGGGTTTATTAGTAAAAGCTGGGGTTTTTCTATATCTTTGTTTGAAACTCGGGTAGAAATCCTGCCTATAGGTTTATTGGTGGTTATGTGAATGTTACTACTTGTTTAGAGATCATGCCTACAGGATTTCCTGATTGCTTTATTCCGTATTTCACTCGCATGCTAGAAATCCTGTTTATAGGCCCCTTGCATTAGAAATCATGTCCATAGGATCCATGCACATTTTTAACTTACATGCATTAGTGACCATGTCTATAGGATTCTATCTGTTTGAATAATAACCTTTCCTGGCAATGTGCTTAAAATTCTGCCCACATGTGACTAATAGATATCATGCCTATAGGGTGAAATCAGTTTGTAAACTTAGAAACCATGCTTATAGAGGATTAAATCAAGTCAACATTTAGAAATCCTGCCTATAGGGGTCTAAACTAATTAGAAAGCATGCCTATAGGATCTAAAAGGGATAAAACCTGTCTTTATGAGTTAAAATCAGTAATTCACTTAGAAATCACGTTATAGGTTGTAGATATCATGCCTATAGGGTTCTGTTACTCAGTTTTGAGTCAATTAATTCTAGTTATCACTTAGGCAAATCTGTAGGGATTACTAATGATTATGGGCCTAAAGTTGTGATATCTTACTGCCTGAAAATGCCCAAATTCAAGGTTTAATAAAATCAGTAGGCAAATTGATAGGTCCAGAGGCCCGCCTTAACAAACTGCTGTCTTGCGTTCTGTTTTTGCTCATCTAGATATCTTGCCTATAGGATCCTAAATTAACGAAATCCGTTGATTTAACTGCGTGCATTTGTTGTCTACTTGTGGAGGTTTATATGGGCCCTTATTTGCTCCTTACATGATAGTCCTATTTGAATTTTGTTTGTCGCCTAGCTTTTTTCTCATTTAAGCAACATAGGTCAGTCTAGAACCACCCTAAATAGAGGTCCAAAGTACCTCCAGGACCATAGGAATGGGACGGGTAGTGCACGCATAAGGCACGAGTTAGAAGCTACTAGAACGCTTAGGTAACAACTGAAAGATAGTAATTGGGTAGTAAAGGAAATGATAGCCCATGCGCTAATGCTATGAGTAAAACCCCGACTTGTGGGAGTTGCAAAGCATTGCATGGAATGATCCTATAGGCTAAAAAACATAGGACCACCCCTATACTCCCGTGTAAAAGTAAGTTGAATATTGTATTTGTCTAATTTGTTCTCTTCCCTTTTAAGACTAATTCGCTTATTTAAGTTCGGCCGGGACCCACCGTTGTGGACCTCGATGGGTGCCTAACACCTTCCCCTTTAGGTAATTTTGAGCCCTTACCCGATCTCTGATGATGTAAACTGGTTATATGAGTTAACTGTTCTAGGTGCCCTAGCATACCTTAATCCGTTAGGTGGCGACTCTTCAAATCCCTTACCCCATCCCAAAAGGAATGGAGTTGTCCCGGAAATGTCGAAACCCGATTTCGCGAGAAAAATGGGGCGCGACAGCATGGCGACTCTGCTGGGGAAATCTTTAGGCTCTTACCATAACGAACTTCTCTGTGAATTAGTCTTTAAGCATGTCTTTAATACCTGCACACCCTTCCCATTCTGTGTGAATTTATTTGTCTATCCTTATTCATTTATGATCTCCCTCCCTGCTTTATCACTTTTACTATGAAAACTGACTTATCTCCTTGTTTTTCTTTTCTTAAATGTCTTTACAATTATTAAATATCGCATTTCATCATTATTCATCATGTAAATACTTAGCAACGTGTTATTTTCTTTTGCATAACTCCATGCTCAACATCATATTCCACTCGTGCGTATTAATACCATTGCGGCACTTGATGAGTGTTCGCGCTCTTCCTAAAATCACCCTTTAAATTCGAAAAGGCTTATTTGCGGTAAAACTAGTCGATCAGCGGTGCAGTCGACGGTTCCGTGCCTTTCCCCCTCAAGTTGTCCGCTTGAGGGTACCAGTCTAGACTTCTATAGAAACCTTTCTCTGATAAATAACTGTACATGCATCATGGTCAAACCTAGCCGGGGTTAATATGCTGTCCACGTAATAACCCTCTAAGAAAGCCTTTCCCAAAGTCCACCGGGATTTCCATAATCCCAATAGACGCAATCACGATATGTGCATTATTTGGAGAGATAAATGCCGACATGCTAATTGTTAATGTGTAAGTAGTCAAATCCGGAGGGGGCAAGGGCCTAACTCTATTTGTTTTGCAGAAAATGAGGCACGAAGTCCCAGGTTCGGCATGGTCCGAAGTATACCACTGTTGTTGTTGGACTAGTGGGAAAATTTTTCGCCAAGCGACAAAAACCACATGAAAAGGGTTCTTGGAAACCTACCTTCCTTATTGGACATTCAACCAAACAACATGCTGATCGAAGCTGCTACTATGTTCTGGGATGGAGAAAGAGCTATATTTCGTTTTGGTGACATAGAAATGACTCCTCTCTTGGAGGAAATCAGAGGGTTCGCTGGTGGTTTGTTCCAGAAGATTGAGATTCCTAAGTGGAAGTGGGAGCGTATTACTATGGACTTTGTTGTTGGGCTCCCACGGGCTCAGAGGAAGTTCGACGCAGTATGGGTTATTGTTGATAGGCTGACCAAGTCAGCGCATTTCATTCCTGTGGCGGTTTCTTATTCTTCGGAGAGGTTAGCTGAGATCTATATCTGGGAGATTGTTCGTCTTCATGGTGTGCCCGTGTCTATCATTGCTGATCGAGGTACGCAGTTTACCTCGCATTCTGGAGGGCAGTTCAGCGTGAGTTGGGCACACGGGTCGAGCTGAGCACAACATTTCATCCTCAAACGGACGGGCAGTCCGAGCGTACTATTGAGATTTTGGAGGATATGCTCCGAGCTTGTGTTATTGACTTTCGAGGCTCGTGGGATCAGTTCTTGCCTTTAGCGGAGTTTTCCTACAACAACAGTTACTAGTCGAGCATTCTGATGGCTCCTTATGAGGCTTTATATGGTAGGCGGTGTCGGTCGCCGGTTGGATGGTTTGAGGCGGGAGAGGCTCGGTTATTGGGTACGGATCTAGTACAGGATGCCTTGGACAAGGTCAGGATCATTCAGGATAGGCTTCGTACAGCTCAGTCCAGGCAAAAGAGTTATGCCGACCGTAAAGTTCGTGATATGGAATTCATGGTCGGGGAGCGGGTGTTGCTTCGGGTGTCGCCTATGAAGGGCGTGATGAGATTTGGTAAGAGGGGCAAGCTTAGTCCTAGATTCATTGGCCCGTTTGAGATTCTTGATCGAGTGGGAGAGATGGCTTACAGGCTTGCGTTGCCGCTGAGTTTATCAGTCGTGCATCCAGTGTTTCATGTGTCCATGCTTCGGAAGTATCACGGCGACCCATCCCACCTGTTAGACTTCAGCACTGTCCAGTTGGACAAGGACTTGTCCTATGAGGAGGAGTCGGTAGCTATTCTAGACTGGCAGGTTCGTCAGTTAAGATCGAAGAGTTTCCCTTATGTTCGTGTTCAGTGGAGGGGTCAGCCTGTTGAGGCATCGACCTTGGAGTCCGAGTCCGATATGCGGAGCCGTTATCCCCATCTTTTCTCCGACTCAGGTACTTCCTTCTAATGTCCGTTCGAGGACGAACGGATGTTTTAGAGGTGGATAATGTCCCAAGGCCTTAAAACCTCCTTTTTGTCTCACCTCAAATTGCTTGCGCAGTCCGGACGCGTATCCGGAAAGCCATTATGTGAAAAATCTGTGAAAAATGATAAAGCTTGCTTTTAAAATGACTTTAAGTTGACTTCGGTCAACATTTTGGGTAAACGGACCCGGTCCCATGATTTGACGGTCTCGGAGGGTCCATAGGAAAATTTGGGACTTGGGCGTATGCCCGAAATTGAATTCCGAGGTCCCAAGCCCGAGAAATGAATTTTTGAAGAAAATTGTTTCTAGAAAATATAAGAGTTTTTGGTAAATGAAAGATGTTGAAATTGATGGTATTGGGCCCGTATTTTGGTTCCGGAACCCGGTACAAGTTTGAAATAATAATTTAGTTGAATCTGTGAAGTTTGGTAAGAATCGGAGTCCGTTTAGTATAAATCGGACCTTATTTGAGAAAATGGGAAATTTTGATGTTCTTGAGTGATTTCATGAATTTGAGGCTTAATTCATAGTGGTTGATGTTATTTTGATGATTTGACCTCACGAAAAAGGCTGTATGATGTTTTAAGACTTGCGTGCATGCTTGGTTTGGAGCCCCGAGGGCTCGGGTGAGTTTTGGATAGGCTACGGAGTGAATTTAGACTTAGAAAAATAACTGTTGCAGGTTCAGAGAAGTTGCAGGTCTCTGAACCAGGCTTCGCGGTCCGCAGTGATTTATCGCGATCGCGGTGGGATTTATGCGGTCCGGGGTGAGCAAGGCTAATTCTTCGCGGCCGCACTCGATATTTCGCGGTCCGCGGTGGAGCTCCGCGGCCGCAGTCCCTTTTATGCGGTCCGCAATGAGGGTCTGAGAGGAGTATATAAACGGAACTTTTAAGTTATTTTTCCATTTTCAGAAACCTAAAACATAAGGGGCGATTTTTCAAATACTCTTTCTTCCCCAAAACACAAGTAAGTGATTTTAAACTCATTTCTTTCACTTCTTAGCTTCTTTTTACAAGATTTCATCCTAGAATCTAGGGTTTTCATGGTGGAATTGGGAATTTTGGGTAAAAACTAAGAATAGTAAAATTTTGGGGATTTAGACCTCAAATTGAGGTCGGATTCCAAAACCAATTATATATCCGGGCTCGGGGGTGAATGGGTAATCGGGTTTTGGTCCGAATTTCGGGTTTGGACCAAGCGAGCCCGAGGGTCGATTTTTGACTTTTTGGGGAAAACATTTGAAAAATCATTTTTCATGCATTTGAGTTGATTCATTTAGCATTTATTAATAGTATTAATTAAATTGTGGCTAGATACAAGCGAATTGGTGGTGGAAACCAGAGGTAAAGCGGTAGTTGAGGCTTGAATTGTGTTCGTGGCATCGAGGTAAGTGTTTGGTCTAACCTTAGCTTGAGGGATTAGGAGTTGTGTCTTATTTGCTATGTGTTAATTGTTGAGTACGACGTATAGGCATGGTGACGAGTATCTATACGTCGGTGTCAAGCATGACCGTGAGTCTTATACTTTTATGAATGTGACTCCGTTTTGTATTGTTCATGCTTTATGTGATGATATCTATTGTTGAACAAGGATTGTGGAAGTATTATTGGTAATTAAATATTGAAGAGCGTTGGCTCAAGTTGCGAATTGATTTGTGGAAGTATTATTGGTAATTGAACATTTAGAGCGTTGGCTCAAGTTGTGATTTGAGTTGTGAAGTAATTGTGGAAAGGAGAAGAGGTTTATGAAATTGTCTCCCTTGCCGAGATGTTATTACTTTTGATATTATTTCCCTTGCCGGGATGATGTTGCCTTTGGTATTGTTTCCCTTGCCGGGATATTTTTGTTATGTTATTGTTCCCTTGCCGGGATTTTATTGTGATTTTATTGATTTCCTTGCCCTTATTGCTTTGTGATTGTTGTTTGGGTAAGGAAGAGTGTTAAAGCACGAAGGGTGATGCCGTGCGTGATATTTGTGAGAGAGTGTTAAGGCACGAAGGGTGATGCCGTGCCGCACAATGTACAATTCCGTGCCATGATATGAGTGATAATGCACGAAGGATCATTCTGTGCCATGATTATGTGAGGTAAAAGCACGAAGGGTGATGCCGTGTCGATTATACGATTCATATGGTGAGGACGAGAGTAAAAGCACGAAGGGTGATGCCGTGCACCTGTCTTTGATTTCCTGATTGTTGTTGATATTTGAGTTATGGTGTTCTTTACGGTTATTCATTGACTTTCTGTTGTTACTTGATTCCCCCGCAGCATGTTTTCCCCCTCTTATCTTTACCTGTAAATTTTTGCCTTTGCTTTTTCGCTGTATATGATTTAACTGCATAGGTTTATTTGGTAGTCTGGTCCTAGCCTCGTCACTGCTTCGCCGAGGTTAGGCTAGGCACTTGCCAGCACTTGGGGTCGGTTGTGCTGATACTACACTCTGCACTGTGTGCAGATCCCGGTGTTGTAGTTTTCGGACCGCAGTGAGGTTGCTGCTTCCAGTCCATCAGGCGACCCGAGGTAGTCCTGCAGGCGTCCGCAGACCTTGGCGTCTCCTTCTATCATTTCCTTTTCTATTTTTACTTATTCAGAGACAGATTCATGTATTTCTATTCAGACTTTGTTTGTAGTATTCATAGATAGTCCATGACATTGTGACACTAAATTCTGGGTAGAGTTGTACTTAGATTTCCGCAGTTTGTATTAATTTAAATCATAAGTTACGTCTTCCGAATTGCTTTTGTTATTATTATTTCCGCTGCTTTTGAGATGTTGTTTTGGAATTGTTAAGGGATTAAAAAATAAAAATGGTTAAATAATTGGATTAATTGGCTTGCCCAGCTCTCACTAGTGGGCGCCATCACGACTCCCGAAGGTGGAAAATCCGGGTCGTGACAATATGAGAGTGGTTAAAAATTTGGAGCTAGAATATATGGGATTTGTTTGATACTCTAAAAACGAAAAAACCTTTTACTGCCTCCGTCTCATATTATCAGCCGTGGTTACTAAAATTAGTTATGTCTCAAATTATTTGTCATTTTAGAAGTTCAAGATAAAATTAATTATTTTTTTCTTTTTTACCCTTAGTAATAATTATCATTGAAGACTACAAACACCTCAATTATGGATAACTTTGTTCAAATACCAACAAGTCAAGAGAAAATGCATAATGACCCGATTCAACTAGTCTTGAAAAATTATTTATAAACTTAAACTTTACGGGTGTCCTAATTAACACCCCACTATTGTTAAAACAATTATATTTATTTACTCCCTCTTAAGCCTTGGCCCAACTATACTAACTTGAGTGGGAAACACGCGCTTTATTACGAAGCCACGTAATTAAAATATCTAATAAATAAAAAAAACAGCCTCCCCACTATTTACTAACACTCTTATTCACCACGTCTGTTAAAAATTCCCAAATTGAAGAACCCCATGCCCAACTTTAGAAAATTCGATTTGCCTCACCAAAATCGAAGGGACCTGCTGTAAAATCCTCCGGTTTCATTGTTCTTTAGGGTTCCTTTTGTTGTTATTGTTTCATTTGATGAGTTGGTAGAAAACCCGTTCGAAGCTGAAGGTCTTTGAAGAATCAAGTTCTAACATTGATGTTGAATTATCTATGAAACATTATCGACGTTTGGAGGTAAATCCATCAAGCCTAGCCTTTTCTCTCATCAAACCTAAACATTATCTCTGTTTTAGTTTGTTTAATATCGTCCATAACTCGGGTTTTGAACTTGCTTCAAATTTTTTCACTGCAACATTTTCAATGTAAAATTCAGTAACAGAAATATAATTTTTAAGGTGTAATAATAACCAATTTTCAATTTTTTCTTGTTGCATGTGTTGTCACTTGTTATGTCGGGGTCTAATATTAACGGTTAATCCTTAATTAGTTTCTTTTCTACTATATTCAGGTATTTCAATGTCTTTTAAACTTGTTACACTGAAGTTTTCAATGGTGGAAAAATCTCCATGGATAAGTTACATTCCTTTTCAATGGAGGATTATGTTGGTGGAATAATTACTAATTGTGTTGATGTCGATGTTGATATGTTATTACATTTTGAGTTTCTAGGTTATATGAAAGAGTTTGGGTACAATAGTTCTTCTGCCGTAGTTTATGTTAGTCCACCTAATTGTCCTAGTTTAGTAGTAACTAAAATTGATAGGGACTTTATGGGTATTCGTGAAGAGTTAAAAAGAGGGGATATTTTGGAGGTATATATGGATCACATGGTTGATGATGTTTTAGTGGTCCACCCATTAGAATAAGCCAAGTGGGCGGGAGGGGGGGGAGGGGGGTTGATAGTAGTGTTACTTTTGAGAAGGAATCTGGTCAAGATTTTGGGGGCTGTGAGGGTTTGGGAACTTCTAAAAAGGCATCTAATAAATAGCGCCAATAACAGTGTGCCTACAGCTGTTACTATTGATGATTGTTCAAAATCCTCATCTGAATCTATCAGCAGCACTGATAATAGCTCAGATTCAGATCATGAGGAATTGTTTGAAGAAGGAGAAGCTGATTTTGGAAGTGATACACATGAGGAGTACAGGGCATTTTAGGGCAGAAAGAAGAACTGTAGGGAGAAGAAAGAGGAAAGAAAGTGCTCCTAAACAAGAACATCTTAAACTAGGTAAGAGACGACCAGATGTGGGATATGATAAATATGAATTTGAAAGTACAAGGGGGGAGGGCGTGAATTGTGATTTTTCTTTTTATATCCTAAGTAGTTGACTAGTTTGCCATTTAGTCGACTGAAGCTAAGAACAGAATATCGATAAAGCATAAGTAAATATACAGGAATTAAAGACACAAGTATTTTTATACTGGTTCAGATTCAATGTGAATCCTACGTCCAGTCCCATTGGGTTGCAAGGGTGTTCTCTTTCAGTATTTGAAGTTTCTTGATACAAGAGAGTTGGTGTAGTTTTACACCAACATCCTAATCACCACGTTACTTCTCACTTCTTGATACAATGCCTCACCAGTGATTTTTCTCTCTCTTTCTTCTCTCCCTAGTTACACAGTAGATCTAGAGTAGACTACAATGCTTGTTTGGAGTAGAACAAAAATAGTGATAGTGGTTCGTTCAAAGTATGTCATGCTTCCTTGAAATACTTCATTTTATACTTGAGCTTGGCTTGGCGAATCTTTGGCAGACCGTTGAGAGATTTGCAATCCCAAGGGAATTGATTCTTGGAATTGCATCTGTTATGATTCAATCCAAGAATAAGTACAGAGCTACCATAAATGGTCCATGACTGTCGGTCGTTTCCTTCTTTGAAATGGGATTTGTCATAGTTTTTTTTAAGTTGTCCTTGATTCATAGGATTGATAGCCTTCCTTATTTCGACGCATATCTTCAGCAAGTAGGGTATCCGTAAATCTTGGTCCTTCCTTCATTGTATCAACCATCCAGGTTGTCATATTGCCTCAATCTTGAATCTTCTTTACTTGCTTCTATTGATAGATCTTTGCCCTGATTCTTTTACTTCTTCCTTTCTTGACTTTGTTCGTACATCATTGATAGATTTGCTCGTATCCTTCTTTTCATCTCTCGTGATCCTGCATATAATAATATGTTATTTTTTATCATTGAAATCTACATCTAACAATCTCTCCCTTTTTGATGATGATAAAATAACATATAAAAGCATTTTACTTCCTTGTTATAGTTTATTCCTGTTATGCTGTAGTCGACACCTTAGTTTGCTCCCCCTCAGCAAAATAGTACAATAAACTCCCACCATGCTGGAGTCGATTCCCCCTTAATAGTACAGGCATAGTCGACCCCCCTCAAAAAGTGTTGTTATTTGTCCTGCACTGTAAACTTACTTCTCCCCCTTTTTGGAATCAGCAAAGAGGGAATATGCACACATAGAACAACAAAACATTGCAGACAGAAGTAAGCAAACTACGCAAACATCGACAGTTATAGGCATGCAAAGCTGGTGAGACTTCAACAAAACAAAACAAAAAAATCCAGTGACTGGTGAACCAGTGCAAAATAGCAAAAAAAAAATAATTGATTATCTGAAACATCCACAACTAACGACACAGGAAGTAACTGAGAGTGTTGCAAATTGCCTCATTCAGACGATCAAAGCTGGCCTTCTTTGAAATAGACATCCTATCGATCTTGTCATGCACCTCCTTGAAAGCTTTGACTGCATTTTATGCTAACTTGAGAATCTTGACCCGTATCTTTGATACATCGGCCCCTGTCTCCTTGAAAATGGCATGAATATCCCCAATAGTTGATTGAGTTGTAGCAAGGAGGTCCTTGATGATGGTCACCTTGTCGTCAATGACAGTCAATTTTTCTACAAGGTCAGGATCACCCACACCAAGAAGGGAACCAGAAGCTATGACCTTTGACCCAGCTTGAACATTCTTGATTTCTCCCTCCTGTTTCTGAACCTAGGAAACCTTAACACACACATACCCCATACTAGCAAAGACTCTTGAGTTGTAAGATTTGGTGACAGAGACAAAAGGGTAGTTGGAAATAGTGATATTCTGGGATTCCAAGAGATGAGTGACAACCATACCATAAGGTATACTGGTGGGGTCATCAGCACTTTCAACCATAACGTTTATAACCCTAGAGGACAGTTTGGTTTTGAGCTTGGTCACCAGATAGTAGACAAGAAAATTATCTCGTTGAGAGAAAGTAGAGAATGAGCCAGTGCGAGGAAGAAGGGTTGTTGCTACAATGTGGGCTAGAACTCGGGTTTCAAAGCTAACAGCACTGGGACCTAATTGGTTAGGAAGGGAGACTCGGCTATGCAGCGCTTGGCTTGATCAAAAGTAATTTCAAAATCTTCAGGCCAGGTATTTTTGAAAAGCATGGGAAAACCAGAATACTTTGAAAAATTGAGTAAAATATGGCACTACCTAGAACAATGTGTTTTTCTAGAACTAAGGATTCCAATTAGTCAGGCTTGTTAGAATGGAGATTAGCATAAAACATCCTCAACAGAGGTTCATAAAGTTTAGGAGGCGGTAAAAAGAGGAAATTTGACCAACCTTGAAAATCGAAGAGATCCATTACCTTACAGTTGAGGGCTTAGATCGATTATTCTACTATGGGAAATGGGCTTCTCTTTGAGGATAACGAAGGATACTCTATTTGGGGTATCCCAGAAATTATGGTCTGACTCTTAGAACTTGAGAGGTGTATCTTGCATTTCTTGGGGGTAAAAGATTCAGGGGGTTCTCCATGGGTCGTTTTCCAAGGGCTTTCTCGTTCATTCGGTGAGTATGGTCAGACGGCTCTGCCAGAGAAGAGGCAAACCCTTCAGAATGATCGGAGCCTAAGTCTACTTGTCTCGGGGGCTGAGAAGAGGGTTTTGCCCTAGAGCTGGTAATTTTTCTGGTGGAGGCAGAGGGATTTTTTGATTGTTTTGCCATTGAAGGATTTTGGAGATAAGGGTTTCTAAGAGATAGGACCAATGAATAAAAGGAGTGATTGAGAGGGTTAAAAGGAGAAGATTTGATGGTTGAGTACAGAAAAGGAAAAAGGCGTCAGTGAAAGGACATGATGATTGGTTTTCCTTTATAGAGATTTGTGACTAATGGGAAAAGAGAGGGAAAACGGAGGCACTTAATTAATGAGCTCTTACACAAAAAAACATTAGTCATACAAGAATTAAAATTAACACATAAGTCCTAATTATTAAGATTAAGCAAAATAACGTCAAGTAGTTCTCTCAGAGTGCAAAATCTATCCTCAAGTAAGGGCTTTGTACAAATGTCTGCTAGTTGATCAACAGTGCTAACAAAAGATAATTCTATATCTCCCTTAATGACATGATCTCTAATGAAATGATGCTTAATATCTATATGCTTAGCTCTAGAATGATGCACAGGATTCTTTGAAAGACATATAGCACTGGAATTGTCATAAAATATTTGAATAGGTTTAAAGGATAATTCATAGTCACCCAATTGATGAGACATCCAAAGTAATTGTGCACAACATTGTCCGATGGCAATATACTCTGCCTCAGTTGTAGATAGTGCAACTGAGCCTTATTTCTTGTTATTCTATGATATTAATGCCTTTCCGATTAATTGACATATTGAACTAGTGCTTTTTATGTCTTCTTTGTCACATACAAGGTCAGCATCTGAAAAACCTTCAAGTTTAAAATTGTTAGATCGTGGGTACCATAATCCATAATAAATGGTTTCGATGAGATAAAGAATATCCGCTTTACTACTGTTAGGTGCGATTCCTTAGGAGCTGACTGAAACCTGGCACATTTATACACACTGAACATGATGTCAGGTTGACTAGACGTTAGATAATGTAAGGAACCAATCATCCCACGATATTTTGTTTCATCCACTAAATTTCCCTTCTCGTCTTTGTCAACACTTGTTGATGGCCTCACTGGTGTACCAATTACTTTAGCATTGCTCATGCCGAATTTTTGAATCAATTTTTTGTGTGTATTTGGTCTAACAAATAAAAGTTCCCTCCTCAGATTGTTGAATTTGAAGTCCAGGAAAAATGTGAGCTCTCCCATCATACTCATTTCGAACTCACTCAGCATGAGATTAGATTCCTTGAACAAGAGAGAGTTAGCAATTCCATAAATAATATCATCAACATAGACTTGGATAATGAGATTACCTCCAAATGATCTTTTGATAAATAATGTAATATCTACTTTACCTCTTGTGAATCCAATGATCAATTAGGAATAAACTATCGTACCAGGCTCGAGGAGCTTATTTGTGTCCATACAGGGCTTTATTCAACTTATACACATGATAAGGAAATTGTGAGTTCTCAAAACCAGGAGGTTGTTTTACATATACCTCCTCATCAATAAAGCCATTTAAGAAAGCATTTTTAACATCCATTTGAAAAAGTTAAAAACCTTTAAAGGATGCATATGAAAGAAGAATACGTATTGATTCTAACCATGCTACCGGAGCAAAGGGTTCATCATAGTCGACTCCTTCCTCCTGTGAATAGCCTTGAGCTACTAATCTGGCTTTGTTTTTAACTACTTTTCCATCCTCATTCAACTTGTTTCTGAAAACCCATTTGGTTCCAACAACCGTAGCATTTGCTACCTTAGGTAATAGTTTTCAGACTTGATTTTTGTCGAATTGATCGAGTTCATCCTGCATAGCTTGTGCCCATCTGGAGTCTTTTAAGGCTTCATCAACTTTCTTTGGCTCTATTTGAGAGATAAGTGCAATATTTTCCTTTTTCTTAAGAGCTCCTCTAGTTTTCATTCCTTCGCTTGGATCCCCTATGATAAACTTTTGAGGGTACTCTGGTTCGCCTCTCCATTCAATTGGTAGCATTCCGAGTGTAGGAGTAGTTAACTCCTTTTGTGGTTCAGTAAGATTGCTAACAAGTTCACTAGTCGACTTTGTGACTATGTCTGTGCTATCAGTCAACTATTGTGACGTGTTTGCTTGTGGTGCTTCTTGGCTGATATTTTCATCACCTATAATGATTCCTTTCTCGGTTGTAGTGTTATTTTCATCAAATATAACATGCATTGATTCTTCTATTGATAAATTACGTTTGTTGTAAACTCTAAAAGATCTACTATTTATGGAGTACCCGAGAAAAATACCTTCATCACTTTGGATCAAATTTTCCAAGGTTATCCTAATTATTATTGTGGATGAAACACTTACTTCCAAACGGATGAAAGTAGCCTATATTGGGCCTTTTGACTTTCCATAATTTATATGGAATCTTCTTCAAAATGGGTCTTATGAGACATTGTTAAGGATATGACATGCTATGCTTATTGCTTCTGCGCAAAAATGATTTGGCAATGAATGTTCTAATATCATTGTTCAAGCCATATCTTGTAGAGTTCAGTTCTTGGACTCAACTACCACATTCTGTTGGTGTGATCTTGGGGCTGAGAAGTTGTGAGTATATCCTTGATCATTGTAGAATTCTTCGAAAGCTCTACTTTCAAATTCTCCTCCGTGTTCACTTTGAATGGTTGTGATGAGATACTCCTTCTCTCTTTCAATTCTTTTGCAGAATATCTCAAAGTTTTTCAACGCTTCAACTTTGTGAGATAAGAAAATCACCCATGTAAAACGTGACTAGTTTTCAACAACAATAAAATCATATCGTTTACCTCCAATTCTGGCAGTTCTAGTGGGTCCAAACAAGTCCATGTGAAGCAATTGTAAAGGCTTGGTTGTGGACACAATGTCCTTGGTTTTGAAAGAGTTTCTAGTTTGTTTACCAATCCGACGTGCATCACATACATGATTTCTAGAAAAATTGAGTTTGGGAAGACCAATAACTAAATCATGCTCGGAGAGTTTTTCAATTAGATGCATAATTGCATGACCAAGTTTTTTATACCAATGCCATGGATCATCAGATATGGATGCCAAATAGATATGACTATCTAGATTTTCAATGCCATCAACAATGTCAATATTTCTATACCTTTTACCTGGAAGAGTGATTTTACCTGACTCATCTTCAATGGCACATCCTATTTTCTTCAATTTAACTTTGTACCCCAAATCACATAGCTGACTTATACATAAGAGATTGTAGTTGAGTCCATCTACACAGTATACTTCTGTAATATCACAATCATTGCTGAATAGAACTGTGCTAGTACCAACGATCTTTATTTTTGAATCATCACCAAAATTTGACACTTCCTCCATTTATTTTTGTGACTTCTTTGAATAGATTTTTGTTACCTGTCATATGACTGGAACATGCACTGTCTAAAAACCATTTCCCTTTGTGACTCTTTCTGTGGTGTTCCTGCAAAATAGAATTATCACCTTCTTTTAGGTGCCCAAGCTTGTTTGGGTCCTTGTTGGTTAGTTCTACTGGAATCAGGGTTGTTTTTTGCTTTCAAAATCCATCCTGAAACATTTGATTTACGAAATCTACAGAAGAAATATGTATGTCAACCTTGGTAGAGTAATAACACACTGTGGTTGGTCCAGTTTTTGATCTACCACTTGTATTGGTACTTGTGGACTTAGTTCTAACATGTCTTTTTCCAATTGACTTGTAAGTTGCCTGGTTAGACTTGACAGAACTGTGACTGGTTAATTCATTTAGCATTTTTTGAGACTCCTTTAGGGTAAGGTCAAGAATATCCTGCAATTCATTATATTTATCACAGTTATAGGGTCTTACCTCGCTTGTTTCACCACGTGCCGTGAAACAATTTTTCAGTGTCTTCTTTGCATTCATCGTCTGATGCATCTTCATCAGTCCAACAACCAGAATATTTGTTCATATCATTTTTCAAAATAGTCATGAAGCACCAGTTTGCTATTTCTTCATGTTCTGAGCTATTTTCATCACTCCAGCTTTCGAATAATTTGTTTTTATCGTACCCTCTACAGACTTTTCTTTTAAGACCTGGGCGTTCGACTTGAACATGGCCATACATTCCACATTCAAAGAACTTTCCGTCATTTTTGTCTTGTTCATTGTATTGCTTGGTTCATCTAGATGACATCCTTCTGTTTTTTGTGTTTCTGTATCTTCTCATCAATCCATTCATGTTTCTTGACACCATGGTAATTTCTTCTTCAAGAGCTTCTGGATCATCCTCAATATCATTTTCAGGTCCTTCAGTTGTAGTTTTGAAAGCAACTGGTTTCTTCTTTTCTTCCTGACGCGTATCTTGAGATGGGTTTTCTCAGATATTATAAGATCTCCTCGTAGTTCATCATATGAAAGTTTGTCTACATCTTGAGATTCAAGTGCAACTACTTTTGTCTGCCATGTGGTAGGCAAATTTCTCAAGATTTTTCGAACATGATTACTAGTTGAGTAAGGTTTACCAAAGGCTTTTAGGTCGCCAATGATTTTTCTAAATCTTGCAAATATTTCCTCAACGGATTCTCCTTCTTTCATCTGGAAGAGTTCATACTCGTGAACCAACAAGTTTATCCGAGTTTCTTTTACTTTGCTGATTCCTTCATAGGTAACTTCCAGTTTGTCCCACATTTCTTTGGCGGTATCATAGCTTGAAATTTTCTAATACTCTTCTCCACTTATAGCATTATAAATCATGTTTTGTACTTAACATTGACTTGAACGACAGCCATTTTCTCGTCTATATACTTATCTATATCTTCAAGATCAGGTGATTGTGTTGCTGCTGGCAGTGGGATAATTTTTCTTTTTGATAACACGCCATACTTTGACATCATAGGACTTTGTATAAAGTTTCCGTTTGCACTTTCCAATGAGAGTTGTCCATTGATATATGGTGGCCTTACTTGCGATGTACCTTCTTGAAATAGTGCTCCAATAGTTACTTGGTTTGACATGATCTTTTCTCACTAGTTGTTAAGAAAAAGATAAAAGTGTGATACATGCTCTGATACCGATTGAAAGTACAAGAGTGGGGGGGGGGGGGGGTGAATTGTGATTTCTCTTTCTATATCCTAAGTAGTTGACTAGTTTACCAATTAGTCGACTGAAAGTATGAACAGAATAAATAAAGCAGAAGTAAATATGCAGGAATTAAAGACACCGGAATTTTTATACTAGTTCGAATTCAGTGTGAATCCTACGTCCAGTCCCCTTGGGTTGCAAAGGTGTTCTCTTTTAGTATTTGAAGTTTCTCGATACAAGAGAGTTTATGTAGTTTTACACCCACAGATTAGTCCCCATGTTACTTCTTACTTCTTGATACGATGATTCACCAGTGATTTTTCCCTCTTTCTTCTCTCCCTAGTTACACAGTAGATCTAGAATAGACTACAATTCCTGTTTAGAGTAGAACAAAAAGAGTGATAGTGGTTCGTTAAAAGTATGTCTTACTTCCTTGACATACTCCATTTTATACTTGAGCTTTGCTTGGCGAATCTTTGGCAGACCGTCGAGAGATTTGCAATCCCAAGGGAATTGATCCTTGGAACTGAATCTATTATGATTCATTCCAAGAATAAGTACAGAGCTTCCATAAATGGTCCATGACTACTGGTCGTTTCCTTCTTCAAAATGGGATTTGTCATAGTTTCTCCTTAAGTTGTTCCTTGATTCATGGGATTGATAGCCTTCCTTATTTCGACGCATGTCTTCAGCACTTAGGGTATCCGTAAATCTTGGTCCTTCCTTCATTGTATCAATCATCCAGATTGTCATGTTGCCTCAATCTTTAATCTTCCTTACATGCTTCCGTTGACAGATCTTTGCCTTGACTCTTTTACTTTCCTTTCTTGACTTTGTCTGTACATCATTGATAGATTTGCTCGTATCCTTATTTTCATGTCTCGTGATCCTGCACATAATAATATATTATTTTTCATTATTGAAATCTACATCTAATAGAATCTAGGAAGAAGAAGAGTTTGGAAGGTAAGATAGGCAATGATGAGCCTTATTACCCTTCTGCTGAAGCTGCTAACTTTGAGATAGATCCAGATGATGCTGATGATGAAGGTGAAGGGGAGGTTCAACAGAAAGCTAAAGCAAGAAGAAGAAAGACTAAAAGAAGAGTTATCTTTGACAAAACTTACAAGAAAATAGTTTGGGAAACTAGACTTGCATTAGCAAGTGTGAGATATTTCAGAGAAGCTGTAACTAAATATGATGTTCAACAAAAGGTTTCTATGAAAAATATGTAAATGAACTACAAGGGTGAGGTTTAGGTGCAAGAAGACATCCTTTCCTTGGCTTCTAGTTGCTAGTTATGATTCTAGGACTAAGGATTTTGTAGTCAAGAACTATAATCCAGTTAAAAAATATGACTCTACTAATAGAAACAAGCTATGTAATTCAAAATACTTGGCCAAAAGGTTCAATGAGAGGATAAAAGAACAACCTAACATTAGAGTATTCAAGTTTCAGGAGATTATTAGAAAAAAATTAGGATTGTATATTGGGAGGACCGTTTGTAGGAGGGCAAGAAATATTGTGTTGAATGAGATAATGGGTGACCATAAACTAGAGTATGGCAGAATATTAGATTTTAGAGATGAGTTTCTTAGATCTAATCCAGGGAATACATGTGTAGTGAAGCTTAGTGATGAAACATTTGAAGGTGGGAAAAAAATGTTTGTTGGGTTCTATATTTGTTTTGATGCAAAGAAGAAGTTCTACTTGGTAGGTTGTAGGCCATGCATTGGGCTGGATGGATGTTTTTCAAAAGGGGTATGTAGAGGCTAACTATTTGTAGCAGTTTGTAATGATGGAAATAATTAGATGCTTCCACTAGCTTGGGCTGTTGTTGAGATTGAAAATATGCACACTTGGAGGTGGTTTGTCAACCCTTTAAAGGATGATCGTCAGCTTGAAGTTTATTGTTATTTTCCTACTGCTAATTAACTTTAAGACTAAATATCACTGTTCATTTTGCAAGGTCTTGAGAATTCTGTAACAGATCTACTTCCAAATTTTGAACATAGGATATGTGCAAGGCACATCCTAGCTAACTGGTCTAAGAAATGGAGGGGCATAGAGAGAAGAAACTATTTTTGGAGGTGTGCATGGTCTACCTATAAGTGGGAGTTGAAGAAAAATTTGGATGCAGAAGACTATAGAGACAATGCTTGAAGAAATAAGGGTAAAGATGATGAACAGAATAGGTCAACTCAGACAGTTTGGAAATACTTGGATTACTAATTTTTCACCAATGGCCATGAGAGTCTTGGAAGCGAACACACAAAGATCAATGAAATGTAACATTTTCTAGAATGGTGAGTTTGAATTTGAAGTGAAGCAAGGATCAGGTGCAAGTGAAGTGAAGCACCTGGTGGACCTCAACAGGCAAACATGCACCTGCAGAGCTTAGATGTTAAAAGGCATACCATGTGCTCATGCAGTTGCTGCCCTGCTTTATAAAAATAGAGCCTTTGAACTATATTTCTCATTGGTACAGTAATGCCACTTACATGAAAATATACGGTTATATTCTTTAGCCTGTTTTGGGTATGAATATGTGGCTAGACTCACGAAACCCAACTGTTATACCACCTTATGCCAAGAAGATGCCAGGCAGGACAAAAAAGGTGAGAAGAAAAGAGCCAGATGAAAATAAGACAGGAAAATTGTCCAATAGTGGAGTGAAAATGACATGCAGCAATTGTCATAACAAGAGGGGATGTCATAAAGCTGCTGCAAGTAATACTGCTGCTACTTCAGTAAGTTCTGTGCCTGCATGTGTTGGTAGTTGAAAGCCACCAAAGCAAAGTACTGGAAGAGAAAGGGGTAGGCCAAAAGGTTCTAAAGAAAAGGTGAATTTCTTTTCTTTAATGTCATCTTTCTCTTTTTTAAATTATTAACAGATTCTTACTTTTAATTGGTTGATGTAGAATGTTGGCACTAGCAGTGATGTAAGAACACAATATAACAGGCCAAGGATGGTTGGTATGAGAGTTTTACACACTCAAAGTGGCTTCAAACTTCAAAATGTAAGTTCTAATACTACCTCTCATATTTAGGTAAATTCATTTGCTGATTTTCTGTTGGATTTTGGCAGCCTGGAATGTCCTCTACAAACTTTAAGAATGTGAGATCTTCAGCAGAAGTAACTGGAGATCTACGCCATCAACTAACGAGAGGTGTTAAATGGAAAAGCAAAGAAGCTATGACATCAAGGCAGCTTCAACAATTGAGAGGCAACAAAATTATTCAAGCAAGGTCTAGGGTTGCTAAGTTGAGCCAGAAAAGCACCAGTACAAAACCACCCAATTGATCAAGAGACTGTTTTTTGACTGACTGTACTGCAATAGACTGCATTATGATATGGATTTTTAGGCAGCTATATACTGCATTTCTATATTATGATAAAGATTAGGCAGCTATAGACTGCATTTCTCATTTTATTATCGTATGATGTCTGTTTTGCTGCTGCTACAATGAGAACAAAAAGTGTTTATGTAACTAAATATGCAGCTGTGACAGTTTATTAGGTCTGTTTCTTTCAGGTCAATAAGACCAAATATTTATTTTTATACTATTTATGCAGTTGCCATATTAAATCTCTTGTCTGTCTATTGTTGTGATTAAACACTAAAAATAGCTGTATGAAGATACACTCTTGATTGATTGCCAAGTTCTAGTCATACAAAGAAACATCAAGAACACACCTACAACAGTTCACACATTCAAACAACACTTTATTAGAAACAATACTTCATTACTTACAGTTTGGTCCATTACAAACATACAAAATGACACCTACAAGCAACAACTACATACATATTGAGATGAGAAAATTATATTCAAAATGACAACCTCATTGTATCTTCTTTCAATGACATTCCTGGAAACCTACGAGCAACAAGTATAACCATATCTCCAAGATAATGAACCAAAGTACATTTTTCCTAGCCAATTTGCTCTTCCACTTCTTTTCCGTCTCTTTCATCTTCTCCATATCAACTTGCAATTTCACTAATTAAGCCTCAGTCTTCTTCATCTTCTCCCCTTCTGTGGTGTTTTCAACCTTTAAAGCTGCCCTCGGCTTGGCAAGATTTTCAAAGCTTTCTAATGCAGTCTCAAGTTCACCCATTTTGTCAAGCGATTTTGGAATAACAAATTTCGACCTAGGATCAATTTCGGAATTCTTCCAAACCCAATAATCACAAGATCGTGGACCCTAAGATGAATAACAAAATAAAATTAATCATTGATATTATTTCGTAACTCAATTATTGAAAGAATTTTCACTATTATTTACCCCATAGTATGGACAAACCCAATATCTTCTTCCTGAGTTCCGAGGGGTTCAAGCTGTTAACAAAGGCAGCACATACCCATAGTTGCATCAAATTTCTCCACTTGACTCATTTTCTTCCTGTTCCATGTAAAGCCTTGTCAAATTCAAGCCTTTTTAAGGCATTGCAACAACTATAACACAAACAGACGATACCAATGTCAGATAATTTGCCGACGAAAAAATTAGAAACATCAGCAACATTACAATATTTTACCGAGAGAAATTGAATTTTGGAAGAAAGACAAAACAATAATAACAGAAAGAAATTAGTGTTCTTAAGGAGGAGAAAGATTAACCTTTGCTTTCAAAGATCAAAACTTCAAAGGGGAATTTGATGCAATTTTAGCAGAATTTAGATGAAACAGAAATTAGGGTACTTCACTTGGGTTTGGTAAAAAATTGGGGAAGAATGGATATTACCGTTTGTTGGGATTATATTGAAGTTAAAAATTTAATATTTTCTTTTTTTTTTGGGTGTTTTTAACGATTAAAAGAGTGCAAATACGCGCTCATAAACATTGTCCGAGACCCGTGGCTGGCCAGAGCTTAAGAGGGAGTAAGTAAATACAATTATTGTAACAATAGTGGGTGTAAGGACATCCTTATAGATTTAGGTGTGTAAATAATTTTTCAGTACAAGTTGAATGGGGGTATTTATGCATTTTTCATAAGTCAACCTTGTTTTCTTATACATTTTATCATATTTCACACAATACAATCAATAATAATGGAGATGACACATAAATTGAGAAAATATCCAATGAAAAAAGATTAAATATTAAGGCATTAGTAAAGGCAATGTAGTCAAAATCCTATCTTAACTAATATTTCTTAAGGGGCGTGTACAAAAGAATCATGACAGATAATATGAGACGGAAGAAGTAGTTTTACTCACCTTAAAGAACTTATCCAATGCAAATTCAAATTAGCTAGGTCCGCTTTTAACATCACGAAGTTGAATTACACAAACTAGTGAGATTTATATACCCGACAGTTAATATAATTAAAATTTTGGGCATCCTTATTTAGGAGTATAAGAACAAAGGTCAAAAAGAACCGAGAAGGTCCCGCTTTTTTTTTCGGAAGGTCCCACTTCAAAGGTAATACATATCATGAAACCCCTTTAACTTAAATCACAAACAGGATACCCTAAAATCCAACGAACTTGATAGTTTCCAACAAAGTAACTATAATATATCTCTGGAACTCAGTTTATGTGAACCTATTTCCTTTTTGGTCCGTTCCAAAAAGAATGACCCCTTTCTAAATTTGGAAACAATTTAGCTTAAAGTTACAATTCTACCCTTAATGAGAAGTTTTTATAACTACACAAATACTCTGGGCCCCTTTTTGAGTTGTTTAGGACCACAAATTCCAAAAGTCTTCATTTTTTCTTAAACTCCGTACCCAGTCAAACAGGTTCACATAAATTGAAACGGAGGGAGTAATTATATATGCAGGTACAAAATGTACCCTCATTACCCCCTAATTCCTGTACTATCCTGGCGCCTCCCACGACTTACATACTTACCTGCAAAATACTTCTTCATAACCCCATTGCTATTTATAAAAAAAAAGGTAGTTCAGTGCACAACACATCTCATATTCATGTAGGGACCGGGGAAAGGCTGCACCTTAGGGGATATGATGTAGACAGATTACCCTAACGCAAGCATTAGTGGCTGCTTTCAGTAGACTCGAACCTATAACCCATAGGTCACATAGAGAAAGTATTTCCGTTGCTATTTATATTATATTAAAAGCCTTCATCGAGCTGGCCTTTTTTTATTAAAGATAAAAAAAACACCAGTCAACATGGCTGGGTGTTAGCAATAGGGAGGTGAGTGGTCCAATCTAGTGTTTTTAGGTGGGGTGACAAAAGTAGGGTATAGGACCAATGGAAGAAAGAACAAAAGAGACTCGATGCCCTTATACAAGACTAATCCCTAAACAAAAGCAATTTAGTTCCTTTGTTCCCACACATTTCATGTGCCTTTGTTTTTCTATTTCCCCCATAAATACTCTCCTTTCTTCCAATTCTTCCCCACACAACTCAAAAAAAACAAAACTTTCAGCCACCCCAATTGAATATTTTCCCCCTTAATTCTTCTCATATCAAGATCCAAAATGGCTCTAAAGAAATCAAGCAAACACTTTACTCAAACTGCAGCTTTCAAACAAATTATGAAAAGGTGTTCAAGCCTCGGAAAGAATGAGAATGGATACCCTCAAGATGTCCCAAAAGGCCACTTTGTTGTATATGTAGGTGAAAATAGAAGCAGATACATAATTCCCATTTCTTGGTTGACACATCCTGAATTTCAGAGTTTGCTTCAAAGGGCCGAAGAAGAATTTGGATTCAATCATTATATGGGACTTACTATCCCTTGTGATGAAGAGGATTTTTGCTCCCTAATATCAATGCTCAGATAAAAAATGTATGGACTTGAGTTGATGATCTTTTTCTTATATATTTTTTTACTTGAAAATTATCAGTGAGCCACTACTGAAGAGATGAAAAGCAAGACTGCATACAGAAGACCTAATGTTATTTAACTCTTCTCTGAAGTCCGGATCACGTGCACAACAGGAACTTAGTGTGCCAAGCCGTCCTTCATTAGTCAGACACAATGGTATCAAGTGAATATTAAATTCAACTAAGAAAGAAACCCCATCTAACTCTTTAGGGGGTGAGTTTGTACAATCACATGTACTTAATATTTTGATCAGCGGTGTTAAATTTGCACCTGATAAATTTCTATGTGATGTTTAAGAATTAATGACAAGATGAAAATTAATTCCTTCTTTCTTCATTTTGGTCAAAGATAGTGTATAGCAAAACAGTCTTTGTAATACCAAGGCATTTTGTGCCAGATTGCCTTGCATGGAAGGTTGGCTCTTCATTTCAGTCAATGAGAAGTTTCCTCTTATCCAAAGTTCTTTGTATGGTACTTTAATTTATAAATATTTTTTGTCACGCGACACAAAAACCTAACTCTCAAAACTCTTTAGAGAACAATGTATTTGACTTGACTAAGGTAAATGATCACTAAAGGGTGCATGCAATATACATGCAATGGGTTCAAGTTCAACTGAATCTAGTACTTTCAGCACATATAACATAAATACATATTATAAAAAGCTATGGAGTATTAAAATTTCGACAAATATCAAATTTTAAACATACTTTTAAGCATACAAGTTATTCATACTAAAAGCCTTAAATATTAAAATTTATAATGTATAAATTCTTATTTCACCTATCGTGACCACTACTTCTGTTTATCAAATTTAAAGTGGATGACTAAAAATATCAACTCTGATTGATAAGTGGAAGCCATCAATGTGGAGAATTTCTGCTGAAATTTTGGTTACAAATAGGTCCCATATTGCCTTGTATACACTGCCATGACGGCTACTGACATGCTTATTCTATAGTCATATTTCTTATTTTCTGTTCTTTTTTCCTTCCAAATTTTATTTATGAATGAAAAGAAATATTACGGTATATTAATATTATTTTTAAAAAAAATTGATATATAAACACACAAACACAAACGAGAATTATTAGTTTCAATGATGTAATCAAGTGTATTGTTTGATAAGATGAGAGGAATTGTTGAACACAATATTCTTTTGAGCACATGCTAGTAGGACCCCGATGACTATATTATTTTCCAATCAATACAATGATTTGATTTTCCAAATAAAATAATCATTGTCCATTCTCTGTTTAGTTTTTCAATTCTGAGACACAATACTTTAGTTGAAGACAAAAGTTAAATTGGAACGGGAACAAAGCTAAACATCATCTAATTGACGAAAGAGAGATAACGATCTCTCACATTAAATATTATCATAACAAGTACCGTAAAATTATATAAATATACCCACACATGCCCGACATACTATACAAATATATAGTAATGTGTATATATGTGTATTATTACGTGTATGCGCATGCGTGCATGTGTTTGTGCTAATTACTTGCAGGGACGGCTCAACCCCTAAGGCAGCTAAAGCCAAGGCTTTAGGCTCCAAAAAATATAGGGCCCAAATATCACTCAAATTACATATATAATAAGTAGGTTAAATAATTACTCCTATAATTTTTTAGAATAGTAAGTAAATACATTGATTTATCATTTGCTATGTCAATAATCATTATGGCATAATTCCAAACATTGAATGGCAAACACTTAATTATTTCCTCCTTCCTTCCTCTTATTCTCTTTAACTTGGATTAGTTTTCACTTTACAGTGGCTTTTGTACATACTTTTAGATAATTAGCTTCATATTGATTTTTGGGCTTAATTTTGTAACAAAAGTACTATGAAAAATTGTACACGTACTCTAATTGATATACTTCATGAAATAAAAAGATTTAATTCTTCTTTCACATGCCTATATAATATTACTCACAGAAAAATAAAGAAATTTTCCCCAAGAAAAAATGTTTTTCGAAAGTGAAATTAATAAAAGATTACTTAATATCAATAATATCTCAAGAACAATTAAATAAATTGGCTATATTATCAATAAAAAAGAAAATATTAGAAGAAGTTGACTTGAAACTATAATTAACATCATTGCCTCTAAATATCTCTAATAACAATTCCGTTTTAGGCCCCGTACTCATTCGATCCACTGATTAACTAACACAGGGGCAGAGCTAGCCCTTCAGATATGGATTCAGCTGAACCCAGTAACTTTCGTTTAAATTCAATATTCGTCTTAAAAAATTATTGTATTTTAATTTAGAACACAGTAACTTAAAAGAATTAAAATACATAACCCATAAGTTTCAATGCTGGCTCCCCTCTGACCTAACACAGCCTTCGTCAGATACGTTAGATATTTTCTGAGGTAGATGTTGTCTAACTAATCTTTGCTTTGTACCAACGAAAACTTTAGATATGGGGGACAGCAATGTTGCATTTACCAGCCACTGATTATCACTAGTCATGGATCAACAACCTCAAATTTTAGATATTAAAAGACATGATATCATATGTTTAAACCCTTTTTCCAGTTTGAAGATGGAGATGAACAGACTTCAAAAGATATATATCTGAACTTTAAGAAATATCTCCAGAGATATCAGACAAAATGTTTGGTTCAATAACTTTTTGTATGGATGATACTTTACAACATGACTGTTATTAGTCTCTTTCTAGATTAGTGCATGTGTTACATTGTAGAGGCAGCTCCAGCAACACAACAACAATCACTACAAAAAAACAGCCCCCAAATTGGATCTAATTACGGGAGCCTTATTAACCTCCGCTCTAAAATTTAATTTGCGGCATCTAGAACCTCCGCTAGTTAAAAAAAAAGGCGCTAACAATCACAATATTTCCTTCATTATTTTGACCTTCTCTTTTTTTTTTTTTTCAGTCTCTTCTTTTTAGCTTGATAAAAAAAAGCCCTAATAAAGGCGCTCATCTTTCTCAAAACTCTCCTTGGTTCTAACGATTTAGGGTTCAGAGAAATTCTTTCTCTCTTCTGAAATGGCAAGTTCTCTTTCTCTCTTTAATGTCCCATTATTTGAATTATCATTGATTTAAGTAATTTATCTGTGCGATTTTTTGGGATTGACATTGCGAAAGTAGTTGATATCCGATTCTAATTCGTCTTAGTTTGATATCTGTGCGATTTTAATTTGTGTAATCTGAATTTCAGCAATTACTTTTGAAGTGTGCTTGTAGCTGAATCTCGTCGCAAAAGGTACAACTCGAATTGGAGCTCTCTGTCCTCTCCTTCCTAATCTGTTGAAAGGTCAAATTAGGGTTTTTATTATGTTTTCCTAATATCTGAATTTCAGTAGTTTCTGTACGTGATTTGATTAGGTTCTCTCTGCTCCAATTTTAGTAGTTTTGCACGCGGTTTGATTTAGGTTCTCTCTGTACGCCATTGCTGGAAATTTGTAACAACAATGGAAACGAAGGTTTACAATCAATGAAATCAATGATCGTCAAAGAATTCGTTAACTGTAACTTATACTGCAAAAAATTATTCTAAGAAAAAGAAGATTTGGCTCATTTCAGAAATAGAAAACAGAAAGATTCAAAGTTGCACTTTTCTTCTAATTGCTACTATTTCTGCTTCACTTTTCTGGGATTTCATTGGTATTTTAAGCTGTTAAAGGAGATGTGCTGCTGGGCTTAGTTTCTGGATTTGCTGAACACATTTATCTATTTCTGCCTTTATTTGGCTCATTTCAGTTATTTAGTTGTTTGAATAGGTAAGTCTCAAATGCCTTTGTACTTTTATTCCTCTGAAATGATAGAACTGCCAGTATTTATGCCATTCACCCATAGATCTATTTGACCTTATCTATATCATGTTTGGATAATAACATGTATTGATTTGAAAATATTGAACATGAGATGCAAATTTGAGTGAACGGTCATGAAGTGGATGAATGTTGACAGTTATTACTACTTCTATTGGCGTATGCACTGTGCAACGCTTGTTCATGAATTCTGTTTGTTTGAATTGAATCGTTTTCATCCCACTAGGAAGAATGTTCCCTCTTCGTTGGTTGTTGTAGGTTACATTCTTTGCTTAAACAACTAGGTCAGAAAAGAAAGAATGATGAGCTCTCTTCCTCAGCATTTTGTTTTATGCTTTGCTTCTTGGAGAGGCATTAGACACCTGATAGCATATTGTTGAACATAACTTTTTTGTGGTAGTTCTTGTCTTATTTTTCAATTTTGTCTCTAAAAGAACTATAGAAATGTGTCATGCTCTGCAACAAGTTCTTGAGGTTCTGTGAGATTAGCTCATGTTATTAAATCTTTAACATCAGTTGCTCTCCGTCATTATTTTTCTTCCCTACAATGATATTTTACTGTATTCACCTAAATATGTTCTCATTGTTGGTCATGCTAGATAATTAGCCAACTTCACATTCCCTTTTATTTAGCTTATAAAATTGTAAAGTATGTCTCTAATCTTATAAAATTGACAGGTTACTAAATTATTGTTCCTCGTGAAAATCTTGTAGGTTATATCAAACTCTCCTGATTAGAAGAGTTCTTACTGGTGGCATACTAACTGATTTTTGGTCATTAGCTGCACTTCTTAGAGGTTTCACATCTTTCCAAATACTTTTTCAATGGATAAATCTTGGATTCGATTGTCAAGGAACACAAATGAATATTTGTTTGGATTGAATCAATTTTTAGATTTTGCATTTATAAAATGGAGCTATAGAAGATAGAATAAAATGTCCATGTCCTAAATGTGATTTTGCAAAGTGGTTGACTAGAGACATAGTGTTCGATCATTTAATCTGCAAGCCATTCCCTCAAGATTATGTCACTTGGGTTTTTCATGGCGAAATAAATGTGTTGCAGAACTTTAATAACATAGAGGTCACTCAAGATACACTACTTGTTGAAAATCCAGTGGACTTATTGATTAATGAAGCATTTCAGGGCTTAAGACATGAGGGTATTGATGTAGGTTCATCACAAACAGGGAGAGAAGAAGAAATGTTAAATGATATGCCTGCTTCAAATAGTAAAGACTTTTTTGAGTTGCTTAGAGATGGAAGTCAAGAATTGTATGAAGGTTCCAAGTACTCAAAGCTAGAGTTTGTGTTAAAGTTGTATCATATAAAGAGTTTGTCTGGGCTAAGTGACAAGGGAATGACTATGATACTAGATCTATTGAGAGATGCATTTAAATTTGCAAGTATCCCTGATTCTTTTTATGAGGCCAAGAAAACCATCAAAAAACTTTGTCTTGATTATATAAAAATAGATGCTTGTCCAAATGACTGCATGTTGTACTAGGGAGATGATGCTAATGAAGAAACATGCAAGTATTGTCACATTTCTAGATGGAAGCCTAATGAGAGGGGTAACAAAAATCGCGTGCCTGCTACAAGTAAGAAGAAGAAAAAAAAGCTTGCAAAAATTTTGCGTTACTTTCCACTAAAACCAAGGTTGCAAAGACTATTCATGTGTTCTAAGACTGCAGAGCATATGAGATGGCACGTGGAGCATAGTAACAATGATGGAATAATGAGGCATCCTAGAGATGGTGAGGCATGGAAGAGGTTTGATACAATATTTCCTGAATTTGCTTCTGATCCCCGAAATGTTCGATTAGGCCTAGCTAGTGATGGTTTCAATCCTTTTGGAACGATGAGTACAAATTATAGCATTTGGCCAGTGGTTTTGGTTCCATATAATCTTCCACCTTGGTTGTGCATGAAGCAACCAAATTTTATCCTCTCAGTGATCATTCCGGGCCCACGTACGGCGGGTAATAATATAGATGTATACTTACAACCCCTTATTAAGGAGTTGAATGAGTCCGGAAACTTGTGATTCGTCAAAGGATGAAATATTTAGAATGCGAGCAGCTCTTATGTGGACAGTCAGTGATTTTCCTGATCTTGATATCTTATCTGGTTGGAACACACATACTGGTTTTGCATGCCCCTCTTGTAATTTTGACTCAGACTTCCTCATAGTAGAAAATGGTGCTTTATTGGTCATCGTCGATTTTTGGCAAGAAATCACAAATATAGATTGATGAGTCATCATTTTTTGGAGATGTGGAGGAGAGGAATCCGTCGAGGAAGTTATCGGGGTCAGACATTTTGCAACAAGTGAAAGAAATCGATGTTACATTTGGAAGGCCAGTAGAGTTGAATGCTAGAAAGAAAAGCAATAGACAAAGAAAAGATGGGGAAGGTGCAACCCAGCAGTGGAGAAAAAAAAAAAAAGCATATTCTTCAATCTTCCATATTGGGAATTCAACTCGTTGCGCCATAATTTGGATGTTATGCACATCGAGAAGAATGTGTTTGACAATATTATATACACTTTGCTAATGGATAAAGACAAATCAGAGGATCATTTTAAGGCTCGAAAAGATCTACAAGATATGGGTATAAGGCGTGATCTTTGGCCAGATGAGAAGGAGAATTGTCGCCTTGCTACATTTGTAATTCCAAAAGAGAAGAGAGTCGCCTTCCTTAAAACATTAAAGAATATTTCGGTGCCGGATGGTTACTCAAGTAATATCTTTGATTGTATCGATCTGGATCAGAAGAGGATCTTCGGATTAAAAAGTCATGATTGTCACATAATCATGGAACAATTATTACCTGTTGTAATTCAAAATGTGCTTCCGAATGAGGTTGTTGCAGTCTTGGTAGAGCTTTCTTCCTTTTCTAGAAATCTTTGTTTGAAAAGTTTGAGCCTATCTGACCTAGAGAAGCTACAAGATCGGATTGTACTCACACTTTGTCACTTAGAGATTTTGTTCCCTCCATCTTTCTTCACTGTCATGGTTCATTTAACTATCCATCTAGTAGATGAAGTGATACAAGGTGGTCCAGTACATTATCGATGGATGTATTTTGTTGAAAGGTAAAAATTTATTATTTCATAACATTCTTTAAATCAAACTTTTAATATTAATTCAAACTGAATGCTTGTTCTAATACTATTTTATTTTTGTTATAGTTTGTTAGGTCATTTCAAGTCTCTTGTAGGGAACAAAGCACAACCAGAAGGTTCCATTGCTGAAGGTTATATTGTTGAAGAAGCTCTGACTCTCTGTTCTTGTTATTTTGAGGGTATCGAGTCAAGGATAAATAGGCCTAAACGTGTAAACGATGAGCTAAATCATAATAAGGCTTCTGAAGTATCATCTTTGTTCCCTCAACAAGGTAAACCTATTGGAGGCTCCACAATATTTCCCTTGTCTCCTTTGGAGAAGACTCAAGCTCATCGATATGTATTACTTAATTGCGCAGCAGTGAAACCATTTATTGAGTAAGAAAGTTTATTGTAATTTATTTTTTAGAAAATTTTTTAAAGTGAAATGATTAAATTAATATATGTGATTCCTCTGTAGTGAATTTAGGAACCGCATTAAAAGGAACTCAAGAGGTCGAAGACCTTCTGCAACAGAGGTAGAGAGAAGAATTAATAAAGAGTTTCCTGATTGGTTTCCAAAACGAGTGAGTGAATAATATTGCTAATATCTGTTTATGCATAAGTTGTATTAATTTAGATTATTTAATAGAAATAATTTTGTTTGTTCGGATCATGAATCCAGATATAGCAAACACAATATCTACTGATTTGGAGTTCTTAGCACGAGGTCCAATGCCAGATGCAAGAAGGTTTACTGCGTATAACATTAACGGATTCAAGTTTCAGATTGTGTCTAGAGAACAAGGATTGAAAACTCAAAATAGTGGAGTTTTTCTTACCTCTGACACCTCTTGTATTGCATCTAATGCTGATAGAAATGCAAGACAAGCAGAGTTGCCATATTATGGGAAGTTGGAAGACATAATTGAGCTTAATTATTATGGACGGTTTATGGTTGTGCTCTTCAAATGCCAGTGGGCTGACACTACTCGGGATAGAGGGTTCAAAATAGATGTTTGGAAATTTACCTGTGTCATTTTTCTAGATTGATTCACACGGGTGATCGTGAAGACCATGATCCTTATATTGAAGCATCTCAAGCAAATATGGTCTACTATGTTGATTATGAAACTGATAAAGAATGGAGTGTTGCTATGCATCTAAAGCCAAGAGATTTGTTTGACATGGGAGATGTTGTTGAAGAAGAAATTTATGAGAATGAGCCATACCAACAACAAGAATTGGATTTTTGATGTTAATTATGAGAATATCAACGTTGCAATAGAGGAGCATATGTCTGACTAGGAATTAGGCTATTTTATATGAGTGAGAAAGATAATTTTCTAAGTACTGGATGTTAATTTTCTACATTTGTGGCAAGTGTTCTCTTCAAGTTTAAAACTTGTCTTTTTTCTGAAAATGAGTATATCTTTTACATTCCTCTAGTAAGCTCTTAGGTTCTTCAAGTTTATTGTCTAGCTTTCTATTCTTTATTGGTATATATAGTGTGATGTGTATTGCCATTCTAATGCCTGTTGTATATTACCATCTTTAATATGATTATTAGCAAATATCGATTCTGCCATGCACTAGACTTCGCATTTATCTTCTGTTTGCATGTTTGATGGCATGAAAATAAGGGTCCATTTGATCATCTGATCTAGCAGACAAGTATTTGTGTGCCACTGTGAGATTCATTGATTTCTATTGCATTATAGATTATTTGATTCTGTTAATTAGGTACTTCAAAAGTGCTTAATTGCAAATCTCATTGCTCTCTATAGAGCAACTAATATGGTGATTGTATGACTCTTGTACAAGAAACTTTGTAATTAGATTGTTCAATCTTTCACGATTCTAGTATATAGTTTTATGCAGTTTATTTTATTGATTCCAGATATGCCAAGGGCCAAGCGTTATCAGAACTTGCAAAAGTTAGTTTAGCCAGCATCTACTTCACAAGGTGTAGCACAACCTTTATGAACAACTGAATCAACACCTTCACATCTTGAAGATACGCCGCAGTTGGTATCATTTTTTCAACCGACACCTTCAGTCCAGGCCGCAGCACATCAGATTGCATCAGTTAGGACAACATCACAGCCGGCCCCGTCAGTTCGGGCTGCAGCACAGCCGACTCATTCGGTTCAGGCCACATCACAGCCGGGCCCATCAGTTTGGGCTGCAGCACAACCGGCTCATTCAGTTCAAGCCACATCACAGCCGGCCCCTTCAGTTCGGGTTGCAACTCAGCCGGCTCATTCAGTTCAGGACACATCACAGCCTGCCCCGTCAGCTTAGGTAGCATCACAGCCGACACAATCCAAAAAGCGTCCTGGACGTGAGTGTCCGCAATATTGGACAGTTGATGCAATAGGTAATTCTTTTCTTGATTTATTCAAGTGTCACTATTTAATATTGCATCTGTCTCTGTTTCTTGATTATAATTTATGGACATGAAACGTCATGACCCCATTTCTCTTGTCCTTGATGTGCTATTTCTCATTTGATTACTGGTGAATGATTAAGCAAGTCCTTAGAGCACTAAAGTTGGGAAGAGCCATTGAATTTTCTTGGAGAAAAAGAAGTGATTTTTGAACTTGATAAGATAGAGTTGAGAATTGAATAGATCACAACATGTGTAATTCGTTACTGGGCTGTTAGTATTTTTACCTTGATAAGATAGAGTTTGTTTGGAACTGATAAAAACAAGTCTGTTAGTATTTTTACCTTCTTGACATTGCATTTGAGTGATCTTTTTATGTGTTTTATGTGTAATTTGTTACTGGGCTTAATCCAAATATTATGCAGTTATGCACTCAACAAAATTTTTAGCTTAAAAGATGTCGATCGCGGAAGTCATTAGGAGGCAGTGGCGGAGCTACCTCTTCGCCTACGGCTTCGAACAAACTTAGTAATTTTTTTATTATCTTAATGAAGTTTGGGTTATGCAGAATATGGATTAATTAGTAATTATTGAGATCTGAAATCTCTGAGGAAATAGGACAGGAAGGATCCTTCTTTGTACTATAACTGAAACAGGACAGATATCAAATTCTTAAGTCATTTCCTGTCACTGCTAAACAGTCATTAGTTTCAATGTGTTTGTTAAAGAATCTGTGCATCCAATCCTAATTTAATCACTACTTGGGAGAATTAACAGGTTCTTTGTTAAGCACTTTTGGACTCTACTTCATTCAAATAAGAATTGTGACGACCCGACCCGTCGTCTCATGTTTTATTGCTCCGTTTTCCCCATTTCATGCTTTTTCATGTTTCGTTATCGGTATGTGGTGTGTTAGAGTTGATTTGGATTGGTTTTGATAAGAAATGAGACACTTAGTCTCTATAAGGAAAGCTTAAGTTGGAAAAGTCAACCGAATGTTGACTATTGAGTTAGAGGGCTTGGATGTGATTTCCGGTGATTCGGTTAGCTTCGGGGGATGATTTGTGACTTAGGAGTGCGATCGGAATTTAATTTGGAGGTCCGGTGTACAATTAGGCTTGAATTGGCGAAGTTAGTATTTTGGCGAATTCCGGTTGATAGGTGAGATTTTGATCCGAGGGTCGGAATGGAATTCCGAGAGTTTCTGTAGCTTCGATATGTGATTTGTGATGTGTGTGCAAAATTTCAGGTCATTATGACGTCGTTTGGTTGGGTATTTGATCGAATGCGGGTTTCAGAAGTTTTAAAAGAACTTAGGCTTGAATCCGATGAGAATTGATGATTTTAGTGTCGTTTGATGTGTTGTGATGATTGGAACAATTTTGGATGATGTTTTAAGACATGTTGGTCCTTTTGGTTGAGGTCCCGGGGGCCTCGGGTGAGTTTCGGGGTGGTTTCGGATCATTTTGGAGAAGTTTGATATTGCTGGTTCTGGTGTAACACTGTAGCTTGGGAATTGCGAAGGATTTGCTGGGAATTGCGAAAACATTGTAGCTTGGGAATTGCGAAGGATTTGCTGGGAATTGCAAAAACACTGTAGCTTGGGCAGAATGTTTAAAAAACATTTCATCCGCGAGTTGGGGTTATTTTCCACCATTGTTAAGCGACCTTGGGAGTATTTGGCGAGCAATTAAGAGGGTTTTGACTGGGAATCGATTGGAGGTAAGTCCTATGGCCTAGAAACGTCATTTTTATTATGATTTCAACACTTAAATTCATGGAAATTGGGTTAAAAAGGGAAGAACTAGGGCTTGGGTTTTTTGAATGAGATTTTGGGATTTGAGGGAGCAAATGAGCTCCGATTCTTGTGATTTTTACATGTATAAACTCGTGGCGAGATAAGGAGCATTTTGGTGTAAAAATTTCTAACTTTCGAGAAGTGGGCCCGGGGCTCGGGTTTTGCCAACTTAGTGAATTTTGGTGTTTTTCGAGTCTTTTCGATTGGGTTATGTTTCTTTAGCCTATTGTAATGTATTCGTTGTGGTTTTAATCAGATTCGGCGTGCGAAGAGGTTGATTCGAAAGGCAAAGGCATAGCGAGCTAGACTTGTGGCCGGCTTGAGGTGAGTAATAGATGTAGATGATTACCTGAGGGTTTGAAACCCCGGTATGTGACGCTATATTGAGGCGAGACACGTACTCAATGACGAGTGCGGGGTCGATTGTGACTGGGGATTGTGGCCTAGTCCGTTCCGATTGATGTTCGTACTGTGTTCTTGACTAGAAATTGTTTGGTAATCATCCTACTTGGATTTTTATGAATATGTTTGGGGCTTTGTGCCTATCATTTGCATCCTTCAGGGATCCTTATCACTGCTTCCATGATGCTTAGCATATTTCATGATATCAGTCCTGAGTTAGACACTGCCTCGAAATGTTTAGTAAATAAAATAAAGGTTTAAACACTTAGCTCTATAATTCCTAATAATTGAAACTAAAAAAAATAAATAATTTGACTGTGCCCGAGTGGCTTGCATGCATATATATATCTGGACTGAGTGTGGATCGGGCTGCACGCCGCAGCGAATGCTACAATGATATTGCGCTTGGGTTGTAGGAGCCCCTCCGGAGTCTGAACCCCCACAGTGACCGCGGGTACCCAAATGGATCGGGCTGTGCGCCGCAGCGGTCATGTGCATTGCATTGCATTCATGCATTTATACCTATTTATCTTACTTGTCCTGGTATTGTTGTTGTTCCGCCTTTTTATGTGCTGAATCGCTGATTATAGCTTTATATTGCAATATTTCGGAATTTCTTACTTTCAGCCATTATATAAGTTTATTACTCACTGGGTTTGAAGTACTCACTTTACTCCCTGCACCTCGCGTGCAGTTGCAGGTATCGTTCACCCGGTAGCGGGTTATTAGCGGATTGAAGGTATTGTTATTGTAGCTGAGCAAGGTGACCGCCAGCGTTCGCGGCACCGGATGTTGTCTTTTGTTTTCCAGAAATTTTACTTGTATATATTTATTGGCCTGTAGTTGTGTTAAGGTTTCCTTAGATGCTCGTGACTTGTGACACCCCGGTCGGGTAGTAATTAACGATTTCTAAAGCCATTAAGTTGTATCTTCTATTCATTTATGTTTAATAATTGTTAGTGAAAGGATTTGGGTTAGTTGGATGGCCTTGTCTTCACGAGAGGCACCATCACGACCGAGTATGGGAATTGGGTCATAACAAGTTGGTATCAGAGCCTAGGTTACTAGGTCTCACGAGTCATGAGCAGGTTTAGTAGAGTCTCGTGGATCGGTACAGAGACGTCTGTATTTATCCTCGAGAGGCTGCAGAACCTTTAGGAAAACTTCCCATTCTTGGAATTCTTATCGTGCATACTTTATTCAGCTTGAGATATAACTCTAGAAATTCCTTCCATACGTCTGTATGCGCACGTGAGCGCTCAGTATTATATGTGCCTTGATGGTTTGTGATTCCCCGATCGAGGGGCGAGAAGTAATCTTCGTGAGTATGTTGGGCCAGTCTGGAGGACTTGAGGCGGGATCCTTGCCTATGGCTTGAGCACCGAGGTGCTGATTGTGTGAGCAAGTGTTTTGAACTTATATGTTCAGTATTGCCCCTATTAGCCAGAATGGCGGTTTGGTATTCATGTGATGAGTATGTTAGTACTGCAGGATGTATCTATGTGACTTGGTAGTGACGAAGTAGTCTGCTGGATAATAAATGAATTGTTAAGTGTTCGATTCCTATTGTGGATTGATGTGTAGCCCGAATTATGGGCGCGTGAAGAACATTGTCGTACCTCCTAGTTGGGAAGTGAAGTGCATTGCATGTGGCGGTATGAGTTCGGACTCAGGAAGACTAATGACTGAGTAGCGTATATGATGGTGAATGGTATGCTGAAGTACTAAATTGAGGCAAAGCACGGGTCATCTCCTGCGGGGTGTTCTTGAGTGGTATGGTCCTTACGTGTATGTTAGAAGATCTCATGTGTAATTGAAGGGTATGTGTTGAAATTTAAAAATTCGGGTCGCTTAAGAGAGTGGACTCAGTTGATGTGGGGATAAATGCGAGGGTTGTAGAGGATTTCAGTACTAGATGATCTGTGTTTTCACAAACTTGTAGATGATTTGAGTTTAATCTCAGTATGACATTGTGGCATCATTAGAGTAAAAGTGTTATGAGTTGTTAAGTGTGTCTTGATATATGGCTTCGAGCCAAGTTGGGGAGGTTGTTGTTGATTAGCTGATTGCACGGTTATGTGCTATGTTGGTTACGTCTCGAGGTATGCTGGCGAATCGGTTCTAGTTGCAGAAATTGAGCCGAGGATGGGTGAGTGAAGCAAAATTTCGACAAAGGTTATATTATGTTCCATAGGGTATGAGAATTTCGGAATGTCTAGAGTTGTTGTTGGTAAAGAATGCTCGGTGCATAGAGCAGGAAGTTGCTTGGTTGTATTGGGATGAGGGTCTCATTTTACGGTATCGGAGTGTCAATAAAGCACGAGTGGTTCTGTTCGTTAAATCAGGTAATTTGCAGATGAATAAGAGAGAATGACTCTCAAGAATGGTTTTAATGTGTTCAAGAATCTACATGTAGCACTCAGGTGTTTTAAGGTGGTGTATGTGACTAAAGACAGTGTTGTCAATAAAAAATGTCAAGACTTGTGGTATTTTTATGTTGATCATGGGATCCTATGTGTCGGTACCTGGAAAGTAAAGGAAGCGAATTTAGATTCGCAGAAAGTTCTTCAGAGTAAAGTATTCTAGAATGTGGTATTTCTGGGAAACAATTGAGAGAGTATTCAGTGGCCTATGGGTATTAGATAGTGTGGTCTTATGTTCGAGTCTCGTGTGGTAAGCTTGGGTTGAGGCATTGGGATGCTACAGCGAGGGAGAAATATCAAGTGGATGATGAATCAAAAAGGGAAATTAGATAGATGGAATAGCTTGATAGTAGACCGAATCGGTATGGTAAGGATGTGATTAATTCTTCGTATGTGTTCGAGGTAATGGGCTTTTACAGGTATTGTGCAGCAAGGCTCTTGAGTTCTGACAGCTTGCTTAGCTTGGTTTGGGTAGAAGGATTCAGTCCTGGCAGTTTAGCTTGTGCAATGGAATTGGGGGAGAGTTCTTGATAAGTTTTACCGTGGTTTAGAGACGTATAAATTGCCTATGGGAATGCGAAGCATGGAATGTTTAATGAATTCTCTTCTTGATGGGATTGATGGAGAGTTCTTGACTAGTGGAGTACGTAGATGTTTGTGGTTAGGAAGGGAGATGGAGTTCTCATGTTATACTAGTATGGTATGGTATATGCGATATGTGGTGGAGGATTGGGATTTGTGTGTGTAAGGTTACGGTTCTGTTCATAACGGAAAGTCATTAAATTCTTAAGTAGCACGGGCAGCTGCAGGTGATTAAAGAATCGATTTTAAAATGATTAAGGAAAATGGTATTGCCAACCATAGTGATTCGACGGGGGTATATGTTCTAGTAAAAGGGCAATGTGATGTAAACTGATAATACTTCGGTGGTGTTGCGGCATTTGGGATCGACTGTTGATATCTGAGTTTGTTTGATGGCACAGGGAAACTTTAGAATACCTTTCGTGGGATGATTGGGTACTTGAGGTGTGATATGTATTCGTACGGCGCAATTTGGGATCAGGCATAGTGATTTGTGTGCTATATGGAGTTGGAGACTAGGAGTTCTCGTGTTCAGGCTATGCAGTTGTTGTAAATCGTGTGTATCGGCATCGTCTAGCGGTTATTGGGAATTAGAGGTCCGAGTGGATCTTTCTTTGCTTGGTATGCCGAATTTTGGATATGATATTGGATTGTAGGCTGGTTGTCTCAATGTTGGGTTATTCTAGACTATTGTGCTACGGGCTAGGCCGGAAATGCCACGGGTTGAGCGGCAAGGTGCATTGGATTATGTTCTTGCAGAGTGGTATATATTTCAAAAAATGCAGCGGACGGCTGAGAAGGATTGCTTTTCTTAATGGGGCATTCGTGATGGATGTCAGTGCTGAGGTTTCTACCATTGATTCAGTTCCGGTATTGAGTGACTTTTTGGATGCGTTTTTTTGTGGCCGGGCATGTCACCGGGTGAGATGGCGGATTTCGGTATTTATTTGGTGCCGAGCACCGTCGTACGGCTCTGGCAGGAGTTATAGTAGTGGAAGAAGCAGCTTCAGGCTTCTTGGTATTGAGTTTGTTGGCAGGCCAATGTGGCTACGTATTTAGCTTGAGTTAGCTTGGTTAGTCTTGAGTTGTATTGTTGAGGGACAGGTAGATTCGATCGTTATTGAACTTTTTAGCGATCTAGGGAGATCTATGAGTTGCTTTTTCTGTGCTGTGAGGCGTTGTGATTTGTTGGTTATGGGCACACGTGGTGCAGATCTATTGGGGATTCATAGTGGAAGTCGAGCGGGAAGAGTAATCAGATGTTGCTCGGTAAATGGAGTGTGGGTTATGACCTATCAGGTGGCGTGTCGTATGTTGTTTATTTCACCGTGGGTGCAATGAATTGCCTTGGTTTCAGACATCAAATTGTGTGTGGCTGTCGATTTTGGGCATAGTGACTTGAGTTGCATCATGTGTAACAGTGTTTGGTTAGGATCGCGCGTTGTAGCGAGGTTGCGTGAAGTTATGACCTTTCGGGGTAGATTCATATGTTCTACTCTATGATGTGAGACGGGGTCTCAGCCTTGCGTTGTAATGGTATTGATGAGCTTGAGGTACAACTCTTTCGTTTGAGTCATTTTCATGATTTGAGTATGTTCAGACCGTCTCTTATTGGTGCGTGTATTATGCGAGTTGTGGCTTAGGCCGGTGTTGAGGTGTCATATCACCAGAGTGGTGTGTTGGGCCCGAGGTGATCGTTGGGGGTCATTAATGAATACGAACGGATTTGGTTTCAGCTTGTTGGAAGGTTAATATCGAGGCTCGGCTCGGAAATCTGTTGTGGTATTAATCAGAGGAAAGTGGCCTCATGAATGTTTGATCTGAGGAATGGTTATGGTTTATCGCGTGTTTCATTTGTTGTTGGCAGTATACGAAAGTGTTGGAATAAGACTTTCGCTAATAATAGGGTTTTCTATCTGTATTTAGTTGCTGTGGGTAACTACTGTGAATAGGAGTTACCGTTTTGAGTGTTTGGATTATGTGGTATATCTTATGATCTCACCTGAGGTTGCAGGTATGGGTTGTTACAGCTGGTTCAGGTTTATTCTGAGTATAGATGTGAGGTCCTAACCTTGTGTATGATTTCGGGAAGTGCAATATGGTTCTACGGGTTATGGTTTAGATGGACTATGAAATTTCAGCTATATTGTGTTATCGGACCTATGCGAGATAGGGTGACGAGGGATCACCCCAGGTATATGCTTGGTAAGGTCATTCAGCTATTGGTTGGCTTCTAGGACAACTCTGGGTACGCTCGAGGACGAGCGTTTGTTTAAGTTGGGGAGGATGTGACGACCCGACCCGTCGTCTCATGTTTTATTGCTCCGTTTTCCCCATTTCATGCTTCTTCATGTTTCGTTATCGGTATGTGGTGTGTTAGAGTTGATTTGGATTGGTTTTGATAAGAAATGAGACACTTAGTCTCTATAAGAAAAGCTTAAGTTGGAAAAGTCAACCGAATGTTGACTATTGAGTTAGAGGGCTCGGATGTGATTTTCGGTGATTCGGTTAGCTTCGGGGGATGATTTGTGACTTAGGAGTGTGATCGGAATTTATTTTGGAGGTCCGGTGTAGAATTAGGCTTGAATTGGCGAAGTTAGTATTTTGGCGAATTCCGGTTGATAGGTGAGATTTTGATCCGAGGGTCGGAATGGAATTCTGAGAGTTGTTGTAGCTTCGATATGTGATTTGTGATGTGTGCAAAACTTCAGGTCATTCGGACGTCGTTTGGTTGGGTTTTTGATCGAATGCGGGTTTCGGAAGTTTTAAAAGAACTTAGGCTTGAATCCGATGAGAATTGATGATTTTAGTGTCGTTTGATGTGTTGTGATGATTGGAACAAGTTTGGATGATGTTTTAAGACATGTTGGTGTTTTTGGTTGAGGTCCCGGGGGCCTCGGGTGAGTTTCAGGGTGGTTTCGGATCATTTTGGAGAAGTTTGATATTGCTGGTTCTGGTGTAACACTGTAGCTTGGGAATTGCGAAGGATTTGCTGGGAATTGCGAAAACACTGTAGCTTGGGAATTGCGAAGGATTTGCTGGGAATTGCGAAAACACTGTAGCTTGGGCAGAATGTTTAAAAAACATTTCATCCGCGAGTTGGGGTTATTTTCCACCATTGTTAAGCGACCTTGGGAGTATTTGGCGAGCAATTAAGAGGGTTTTGACTGGGAATCGATTGGAGGTAAGTCCTATGGCCTAGAAACGTCATTTTTATTGTGATTTCAACACTTAAATTCATGGAAATTGGGTTAAAAAGGGAAGAACTAGGGCTTGGGTTTTTGAATGAGATTTTGGGATTTGAGGGAGCAAATGAGCTCCGATTCTTGTGATTTTTACATGTATAGACTCGTGGCGAGATAAGGAACATTTTGGTGTAAAAATTTTTGACTTTCGAGAAGTGGGACCGGGGCTCGGGTTTTGCCAACTTAGTGAATTTTGGTGTTTTTCGAGTCTTTTCGATTGGGTTATGTTTCTTTAGCCTATTGTAATGTATTCGTTGTGGTTTTAATCAGATTCGGCGTGCGAAGAGGTTGATTCGAAAGGCAAAGGCATAGCGAGCTAGACTTGTGGCCGGCTTGAGGTGAGTAATAGATGTAGATGATGACCTGAAGGTTTGAAACCCCGGTATATCACATTGTGACGCTATATTGAGGCGAGACACGTACTCAATAACGAGTGCGGGGTCGATTGTGACTGGGGATTGTGACCTAGTCCGTTCCGATTGATGTTCGTACTGTGTTCTTGACTAGAAATTATTTGGTAATCATCCTACTTGGATTTTTATGAATATGTTTGGGGCTTTGTGCCTATCATTTGCATCCTTCAGGGATCCTTATCACTGCTTCCATGATGCTTAGCATATTTCATGATATCAGTCCTGAGTTAGACACTGCCTCGAAATGTTTAGTAAATAAAATAAAGGTTTAAACACTTAGCTCTATAATTCCTAATAATTGAAACTAAAAAAAATAAACAATTTGACTGTGCCCGAGTGGCTTGCATGCATATATATATCTGGACTGAGTGTGGATCGGGATGCACGCCGCAGCGAATGCTACGATGATATTGCGCTTGGGCTGTAGGAGCCCCTCCGGAGTCTGAACCCCCACAGTGACCGCGGGTACCCAAATGGATCGGGTTGTGCGCCGCAACGATCATGTGCATTGCATTGCATTCATGCATTTATACCTATTTATCTTACTTGTCCTGGTATTGTTGTTGTTCCACCGTTTTATGTGCTGAATCGCTGATTATAGCTTTATATTGCAATATTTCGGAATTTCTTACTTTCAGCCATTATATATGTTTATTACTCACTGGGTTGGAAGTACTCACTTTACTCCCTGCACCTCGCGTGCAATTGCAGGTATCGTTCACCCGGTAGCGGGTTATTAGCGGATTGAAGGTATTGTTATTGTAGTTGAGCAAGGTGACCGCCAGCGTTCGCGGCACCGGATGTTGTCTTTTGTTTTCCAGAAATTTTACTTGTATATATTTATTGGCCTGTAGTTGTGTTAAGGTTTCCTTAGATGCTCGTGACTTGTGACACCCGGTCGGGTAGTAATTAACAATTTATAATGTCATTAAGTTGTATCTTCTATTCATTTATGTTTAATAATTGTTAGTGAAAGGATTTGGGTTAGTTGGCTGGCCTTGTCTTCACGAGAGGCGCCATCACGACCGAGTATGGGAATTGGGTCGTGACAAGAATATTGCTTCGGATGGAAAAACTTTGAAACTCTCAATTAAAGCAACAAGTTAACTCATGAATAGCCTCAGTTTTTTCAAAGTCATGGAATAATAAATGTAGAAAGAAAAACATAATGAAGTAGAGTCCAAAAGTGCATTTACACTAACAGACTAACATATATGTTCTGCATTTTACTTTTGGAGGTTGGGCCTATAAATTATCTTGCAGAACGATTTCAATGTCCCACCAGAATGATTTGTCCCTTTCTGGTTTATGTTTCAATACTTCTAATCTTGAAAATTTTAGATAATACACCTTTCATTTCTAGCAGAAATTAAGTAGATCATATCTATTTCTCAATAAAGCAAACTATATGGTGGCATGTACCATTGATAATGAAATGTATCCGCAAAAATAGAAACTGAAAGAAATATTCAAATTGCCAGAATGATGTTGCATGCAGTATTGAATACAAGACAACTTTTTAGCTTTTTATCAGTTTCTACAAAAGTTAGTTCGATCTTTTAACTTGGTTTTTTTTTTAAAGATTCGCAAGGAGCTACCAAGAAACTCAAAGTAAAGGTTAAGGATGTGATGTATTTATCCGACGGAAAATGTATTGTGGTTGAATTTGATGATATGGATCAGCCAATTGGAGAAGGGCAAGGTGTTCTTGCAGGCTTTTGTGGAATTTTAGCAACCGACTGCTCCTTATTTTCAATTCACTTCAACAAATGACCAGATTTACCTAAGTCATACTTCAATGGTTGCTTTGATCGAGTTATAAAGGTATAAGCTATATTTTCTTATTGTTGTAACTCTGTTTTATGTCGTTAGACTGTATGTTTGCATGTAATAGATTAGCTAACAGAAGTTTTATTCATGTGGCCACGATTCTGTTTTAAGACAACTAAGTTAAATGCACGAGCATATATTTATAGTTCTATTGGAAAGAAGTGGAGTTCAGGAAGGCAAAGGTTGTGGTATGAGTTCAATGACCCACTTAAGACCAAAGCAGAGATTATGGATAATGTTCCATCAGGGATTCCACGGGATCAATGAACTTCTTATGTTGCTTACCGTTTTAATGAAAAGACAATGGTATTTATTTGAATGCTTCAATTAGTATGTGTAATTATAAACTTTTTTATTTGTATATTTGAGTTATGTGTATTTTTATAAGGAAATGAGTAAAAGAAATGCTGAAATTCGGAAGAAACAAACTGTTGCACACACTGGTGGTTCCAAACCAAACTCCAGAAGAAAAGCTGAAATGGTGATAAATGTTAATTCAATATGTTTTACTTTAATTAAACTTTCAAAATGTTCCTATTTAGTCAAGTTATTCTGACTTGATTTTTCATTTATAGATGGTTGAATCTTGACAAAACCCTGGACGAGTGCAACTCTATCTTGCTACTCATAAGAAGGAAGATGGGTCATATGTTAATGAGGCAGCAAGAGAAATATGTGTAAGTTTCTACTTGTTAAAAGCTTCATCCTAACAGACACTTCAGAGCAACTATGCCACTGGTAGTTAAAATGAACGGACAATCACCTGAGGAAATGATGTACAGATTCTGATGTAATGTGACATAAACTAAAATTATGAAAATATATAGTATTAGCTTATCTTTTTGTAAATTGATAAGTCTGATCAACTTTCTAACTTTGTGAATTGGTTTTCTGCACACCGGGCACACCTTACTTTCAACATCCATGATCCTGTAGGAAATTGCTCGTATGAGAATCTTCATTACTTTATTCCTTCTGTGAAAAGTAATTGAGACTCTGTGAAAAGAATAATTTACCTCTGAGCACATTCTTGACAAGTTGCACAATGACCACAAGGAACAAAGAAGCAGTTTCTTGTATTTTCATAGCAAATAAAACATATTCTCCCATCGTATAAATCCTCTGAAGAGCTTGATTTTCTAGAATTTGACTCTTCTTCATATGTTCCATAAGTTGGTCCTAATTCCTTATGTTGCAACATTGGCTCGGTCTCGGTTATTTCTCTTGTTACTGGTATTTCTTCTACACAGCTCTCATCATCACAAGCTCCCAAAGATTTCAGTATAAAGCAAATGATTATTATGGCTATTCCTGCCACACATTATTAGGTAAGGCCAACATTTTAACTACTAGTCAAATTCTTGATCTTATTAACTTTTCATATAACATAATGGTAATTATCTTGAGACATTAATTGCCTGAGAGGTTACCTAAAATTCCAACATAAATGACAAGATGGGCAATGTAAGATATTGCAACAGATACTCCAGACAGGTCTTGCTGCAGTAGACACATCGATGGGACAGATCTATGNGTAGATCGACTGACGAATTAGCACACTTTTTGCCGGTAAAGACTACATATGGTGGAGTCAGGAATGCACAGATATTTGTGAACGAAATTGTCCGACTTCACGGAGTTCCAATATCTATCATCTCTGATAGAGGATCACAATTTACCTCACGCTTTTGGAAATCTTTTCAAGAAGCATTGGGTACACGAGTAGATCTTAGTACTGCATTTCATCCACAGACAGACGGGCAGTCTGAACGTACTATACAGATCTTGGAGGATATGTTAAGAGCTTGCATTCTAGAGTTTGGAGGTAGTTAGGATGCTTATCTACCTTTAGCTGAATTTGCTTACAACAATAGCTTCCAGTCCAGTATTCAAATGGCACCGTACGAAGCATTGTATGGTAGAAGATGTCGTTCTCCTATCGGATGGTTTGAAGCTGGTGAGACTAACTTATTGGGACCCGACCTAGTACAAGAAGCTATGGACAAGGTCCAGTTGATCAGACAGAGATTGCTTGCAGCTCAAAGTAGAGAAAAGTCTTATGCTGATAAGAGAAGAAGAGAATTAGTGTTCACAATTGGAGACAAAGTGTTCCTACGAGTCTCCCCTATGAAAGGTGTAATGCGGTTTGGGTAAAAAAGGCAAGTTGAGCCCCCGGTTTATAGGACCGTATGAGATACTAGACCGAGTGGGAGCGGTAGCTTATCGTTTGGCACTTCATCCTGAGTTATCTTTTATTCATCCAGTGTTTCACGTCTCAATGCTAAGAAAATATATATCAGACTCATCTCAGGTGATTGAAGCATCGACTATACCACTCGATGAGAAGTTGTCTCACGAGGAGGAGCCAATGGCTATTGTTGATAGACAAATAAGAAAACTACGGTCAAAAGAAATCGTGTTCGTGAAAGTCTTATGGAGAAATCATACAGTTGAAGAAGCTACTTGGGAAATCGAAGACACTATGTGAGTCAAGTACCCCCATTTGATTCAGTCTACAGGTACGTACTTGAGTTAAATTCGGGGACCGAATTTCATAAGGTGGGGAGAATGTAATACCCCATAATTTAATCCGAGGGAAAATTGGTCATTTAGCTAACAATTAAAAAAAA
>NW_017670390.1:659492-735894 GCF_001879085.1 Nicotiana attenuata
GAGTAGGGACTACCGTTATATTTGACTTCTTGCGAAGAAGTCCACAGTTATACCGATTACATGATCCGTTCATTGAAACCTCCCAAAATATGAATACTGATATTATACAGTGGTTACCAAGCTTAGTACTGAATTGTATTATATTATACTACAAGAAAAGTAGCGATGAGACTGAAAATTAATTTATTTATTTCTTGAAAAGGACGATTTTTATTGTATTTTCTTCTTTGTAGATACTAGCATGTTTCTTGACTTCTCCCCAAATAAAAACGGTTGTGGTTAAGTGTTATTACTCACCGAGCTAGCGACTCATTCCCTGCTAATTTTTTTTTTTACAGAGACAGCAGTTGACGCGGACGAGGATTTCGTTAATTAGAGCGCACAGGTCGATAGTTCTTGGTGAGCCTCGCACTTGTTCGCGTGGGCGGAGATTTTATTATATTGTTATACTCTTTTCTTTGAATTCTTAGAGTCGCTCCATAGTCATTCTTTTAGTGTCATGAGTATTATTTTGCTATTAGTCTTATGTTGAGTATCCTTCTCATTTATCAAAGTTGGAGATAAATTAGTATTTCTAGAGGTTACTTGGTGGTTTAGTTATGGTGGAGACTTGTATAGGTTAATTGACAAGTTGTCAATTGTTTGGTATGATATTAGGATGTTTGGTTGCTGATTTTGAGACAGGGAAAATTTTTGGGATAGTCCAAAAACAGGGGTAAAACTCTGTCCGATTTTCTGTAAAATACCGATGAGGCTTACTTGGGGGCACTTGCTCCTAGGTGCCAGTCATGATCCTAAGTTGGGTCGTGACACCTTCATGAAGGTTTTTGATATTGACTTATAGATATAGAGGAAGATGATCTCTGGGATTGCTGTCTATGATTCACCCTTAGTTTCTTTTATCAAGAACCAACATATTCACACTGAATAGTTTATAAATGTACTTGAGAATTGAGATAATCAGTACCGTTTAGAATGATGAGAATATTCTACCACTCTTGTGCATATATTTTTGCAGTATGTAAAAATATATTTGCAAATCCTGCCAACTTAAACTACAACCCCAAATGGATAAGATGTCAGCAGTTTGATCTCACGTTATGCCCATTTGATTTCTTCTGAACAATTGTCTTGAGAATTTTAATATTTCATTTATGCATAAGTAAAATAAGATAAGTCCATCGCTATCTGTTTGAGACGAAATAAAGCTGCAAGTGCAATATTGAAAATGAGTTTTCTGTCTCAATACCAATTATTTTTTAATGATGTTCATCTCCTTCCTGGCATGAGATAGAGTTATCAAATAACACTAGTATTTCAATTCTCAACAGCTTTAATGGTGATTTTGTTCTTGACAAATGTAACATCTGGTTTTTAACAGTAGTTGAAGGTGACTTCTCCCAAGTTAGCTATTTCATCTTACTAGTGCTAGTTCTAGAAGAAGGAGTAGAACCAGTTGAATTACTTAGAGTAAAATGTTTTTACACTACAGCTTCTTTCAAAGAATGATACCAAATAGCATTCTTTGAAACCAATTAGCATACAGATAGTTTTATTTTGGACTCCACTCAGGTACTGCCAAGAGTTTATAATTATCAAAAGTGACTTCTCTCTCACATAATTAATTGGAAAGTTGATCCGTTATACTGTACACATTTGGCATGTGCTACAAGTTGCACAAGACCTTGGGCTTTCTTACAACAAGATTGATGCTTCTACACATTTGGCATGTGCTACAAGTTGCATACAGATGTGTGCTAGATGCCATTAATATTATACTCTACGATGAAATTGTTACAATGCTCATGTGAATTTTTTTCTATTACATTAAGGTTTATGAATTTAAATAAGAATATAGTCATCGAGACAAGTAAATTGGTAAACAAAAATGAAGTTCCATACCCAATATCAACTAGAGTTGTCATAATCTAGCTCAATGAACAGAGAATTGATGAAATAATATACCTCAAAGCAGAACCAAAAGGTGAGTTGTAAAGAAAAGTTTGGTATATGAACAAGTAATCATCGGTTCTACATAGAGACTTGATTTGAAGTCATTATCGACTCTTTCTCAAAAGTATCTATATGCATTCTGTATCTCAATCGCTTTTCCTCCTTATGTGTAGAATCGCATGAAGCTCTATATAGAATGTTCTTGCCAGAATAAGACAATTTGCTGTGCAGGTTTTAGTATGACTAGGATGTGTGATTTAGAACTTCATCAGTCTTCTGATCATTGTCCGTGAACGTAGGAAATATAATGCGTCGATCATTTTTTGCTACAATATTGCCTACTGTTATGTCAATTGATGATTGTATTATTTCACTAGGGAGATCAGTGTAGTCTTTGATAAATTTAATTTTTTTCTTTAATTGTTTATTCTTTGTTACAAACTGACATAAACTTTTTACTTCAACATATCAAAAACTTGGAAGTCTGAAGAACCTATTGTTGAAGAAAGTGCACATCAAGTTGAAGAACAAGAGACTTATATTATGTTAGGGATGGTTTGAAGGCACTGTCTTATGCACATATGCTGTAATTTTATTTTTTCTCTTTTTAGGAATTGTTAAAATTTTGGATTTCTTTCTGGTAATGTGAAGATGTTATACTATTTGAATTTCTTTCTGGTAATGTGATGCTTAGATCTTTGTATTAACAAAATATCAATCATTTGGTACATTTTCAAATATGTCTGGTGTGTGTATGAAAGTATATAAAATAAGTATTACTATTAGTGGAATATATATATTTTGTAATTGTATTTATTAAAATTTTCCAGTAGCGAAGGGAATGTGGTCATAGTAACTATTGAATAACACGTTTCTCAAATAGTTTATTAGGCATTAGCGATGGAAAATTTGGCTGTTAAATATAATTATACAATTAACGAAGGGACTTTCGGTCGCTGAAAGCACTAGTAAGGACCACATTAGTTGTTGGCATTGAAGACTTTTGACGACTGGATAACACATTAACGAGCGAAAAATCTTGTTGCTAAAAGTGATGTATAACGACTGGAAATAATGCCGTCGCTAAAGGGTCTTTAACGACTGGGTTGAAAATCGGTCGTTAACTTTTAACGTCGGAGCTTTTAACGACCAGTGACGATCGAATTTTATCGGTCGTTATTGACTTATAGCGACCGGATCTGGTCTTTTAACGATCAAATTTCCTCTCGCTAAAGGCCTATTTTCTAGTAGTGGGAGAAACACCTGGATACAACGCTATGAGCAGGTATATTAGCCAAAATTGGTTGAATATAGATACTCTAGAACTGTATTTACATGATGAGGGATATTATGTGGTCCAATTCAATTCAATAACTGATATGCATGTTGTTTATTATGTTGGACCATACACCATCAGTAATCTCCCTATAATTTTGAAGCCTTGGACAGCGGATTTCGATTTCAGCAAAGAATTTCCTACTGAGATTCCATTATGGGTCAAATTCCCTAGTTTGCCTATGAATTGCTTGGGTAGCAAATCCTTGAGTAGGATAGCAAGTGCGTTAGGGACTCCTATGTTTGCAGATGAGTGTACCACAAAGCAAACAAGGATATCCTTCGCGAGAATGTTGGTGGAAATAAATATCGATCGTCCACTCCCTGATGAAATTACAGCGATTGATTCAAAAGGGAAGTATTTTCAATAAACTGTGACATATGACTGGAAGCCTGAATACTATAGAGTATGTCAAGTAGTTGGCCATGGATGTCGTGAAAAGGGGAAAGGGGATAATCAGCAAGATGCACAACATAAAATAAAAAGGAGTAATAAAGTTGTTACACAAGAATGGAGATGCAAAGGTCCTGTGCAAACAACTTTAACGGATGGAGAGCAAGTAAAACCACTTAAGGAGGACGAGCAGCAAAGTCAACAACTAAATGAAGAGAAAAGTGTTACTCCTGTTGGTAGAGTAGAAGAGAAAATAGAAAAGAGTAGAGGGAAAATTATAGCAACAAGCCCAAAGTTCAACCTTCAAAACTTTCTCGTACTGTGTTCTGTGCCAACTAAGAATGGATTTGAAGTTCTACATTGAGGAAACAGTGTAGGTCAAGGCCTACCTCTGGATAGAGGGGGATTCAAAACTATCTAATGAATTGGATAGTTGGATACTCCAAGGCCAAGCATATTGGAGATGTTTGATTATAGTTCCATATCTCCCGGAATACAAGAAATCTAATTTGGACTAAACGGAATTATAGAGGGTTAGCTATGTAAATCTGTTTTTTTTAAATAGTGGACATATAAAAGTTGTATATCATTGGATAAGAAAACCGTGTTAAAATGCCAAAAAATATAATTTGGTCATGGCGGGGTGGTGATTATGGTTCCTTAGATCGTATTTGATGTTCCGGATAAATATTAGGAGATCCGATTCAGGCTTCGTCCCACGGCGTCGGACTTGGGCTATGGCAGGCGAAAATACAGGGGAAAAGGTCTGAAATTCTTAGATGAACCTTATTAGTACTCCAAGAGAGGTATAAATTTGTATTTACTTTTATACCTAAGTCGTAAATATTTGGATAATATAGGCATAACATAGATATATTGTATTAAATGAGTTGGTAATTTATTTAGGGATACCTCTTCTTGATTAAACGATCCTATAATATCCAAAGTAAAAAATTATGAACGGCCATTGTTTAGGGACCCGATATCAAGGTTTTGAAAAATGAGATTTTAGTTTACAGACGCATATGTCTGTAAACAAATTAAAGTGAAAGAACGTAGGTGCGGTCAGGGACCGCAGAAGTGGACAAGGGTCCGCAGGATCGCATCCGCAGGTGCAGTCCTCTTTCCGCTGATGCGGACCCAAGAAACTTAAGTCATTTTCGCACCTGTGATTGAAATTCCGCAGGTGCAACGTCGTAGGTGCGATCCTTGGCCCGCAGGTGCGAGATCGCTGGACAGAAAAGGGAAAATTTTGAGGGTTTAGAAGCGGGAGCCCATCCGCAGATACGGCCCCAGCTGGCCTAGCCAATTCCGTAGAAGGGGACACTTGGTCCGCAAAAGCGGGACCGCAGGTGCGGCCAAGTCCCCGCTGGTGCGAAATCGCTGGAGACAGTGCACTTCATTTAATACGGTACTTAGGCATTTTTCTCTCATTCTTTCACTAAAAAAACAGTCTATTTGCGGCGGTTGTATTACGGGGTTATAATTAACCTCCAAAAATTGTATCTAATTTAGGGGGTCTTATTGACCTCTGCACTAAAATTCAATTTGCGGCGTTTGAAACCTCCCCTAGACTTAAATTAAAATTTTGGTGGTGCAAATCTCAAAACAATTGCTGTCAAGCAATCAAACGCACAGTTCTTTCTTTTTACTTTTCTGCACTAAAATTCAATTTCCGTTCTTTCTTTTTACTTTTCTGGCACAGACAAGCCCTGAACGAAATCTTTCCCTCTTTTCTTCCAGAAATTTCCGCCCACATAGAAATTGAAAGGTAAAAGTTTCCGCCCACCGCCCACATCACAGTGCATGCTCTTCACTCTAACGATTTAGGGTTCGCTTTCTCCTCCTGAAATGGCAAGTTCTCTTTCTCTCTTTAATCTCCCATTGTCTTTCACTCTAACGATTTAGGGTTCACTCTAAGTTGCGATTTAATGTGATATCCGATTGCGAAAATTTTTGTGCGAAATATTTGTGCATTGCGAAAATAGTTGTGCGAAATCAGTCTCTGCATTGCGAAAATAGTTGATATCCGATTTTAATTCCTCTAAGTTTGATATTTGTGCGATTTTAATGTGAATTTCAGCAATTACAACTCGAATTGAAGCGTGTTTGTCGCTGAATCTCCTGACAAAAGGTACAACTCGAATTGCAGCTCTCTGCCCTCTCCTTCCTAATCTGTTTGTATCCGATTTTAATTCCTCTAGGGTTTTGAGTATGTTTTCCTAATATCTGAATTTCAGTAGTTTCTGCATGTTATTTGATTTAGGTTTCTCTGCTCCAATTTCAATAATTTTTGCATGTGATTTGATTTAGGTTCTCTCTGCTCCTTTTTATGATTTTATTAGCGCGTCGTTTGAGGTTGGTGCTCGAGCAATCTCTTCAAAGTCGATGAGTAAATGTATTACTTGTATATGGAATTTTCTGCTAACTTTTCGTACGAGTTTAGATTTCCCTAGACATGGTAGTTTATTTCTCATACTGTAGTATTACTACTTTTTGTTCAAGAAATTTTGTAAAATGTTAGCAAAAGAATATATCTCTTTGATATATATGGTAGTGTTCTGGCTTGTGACTATTTAATTCCTCAATTTGATCCATTTATCTCCGTAGACTACTCCAAAATGTAAACGATTAAAGTGAGCTCAAAAGGCATCAGCTTACAGACGTGCTTAAGGGGAATGCAGAAACTTACCATGCATGTCTAGGTGTAGTTTTGTGAGTGTGCTACTTTATATCATGTTGATTGCATTGGTATTTTCCTAATAGAAACATAAATTTATTGTGTAGCGTATGTTGACACGAAGTTAGGATGGCTAACCTGTAGAGAATAGGAGAAGAACAGAACATGAGTATTATTCTTCATCAAAAATAAAAAGCAAAATGGTTTTCTGATACATATGCTTAGCAAATGAAGTAGTTTGCATCTTAAATTATCCTTTAAAGATTCAAACTTAGAAGTCTTATCTGGTACATTTTCAGATTGAAATGATACCAAGGCTTCAAAACTTAAGTCATAATTTGGACTGCATCATCTTTATGGTTTTGGTGGAACCGATTCCATTAATACCGACTGACATCATGATTTAGTGACAAGTAAATTTGTGATCGCGAGGACCATGATCCTTATATTGAAGCGTCTCAAGCAAATATGGTCTACTATGTTGATGATGAAACTGATAAAGAATGGAGTGTTGCTGTGCATCTAAAGGCAAGAGATTTGTTTGACATGGGAAATGTTGATGAAGAAGAAATTTACGAGAATGAGCCATACCAACAACAAGAATTGGAACAATTTTTTGATATTAATTATGAGAATATCCAAGTTGCAATAGAGGAGCATATGTCTGACTAGGAATTATAGTTTCTTCAAGTTTAAAGCATTATAGTATAGAAACTATTGCAAGGTGTGATCGAGATTGCAAGTAATTAGATTATTTGATTGTTTCGTCGTAGCGTTACCAAAACTTGGTGATTGAAATGACTTCTGTGAAGTGAATTAATTATGCTTGTGGATGTTCAACTAGACAGTGCATTTAAGCTCTTTTTTCAAACATGTCTCTCAATTATGAAATCTGTGGCTTGTGAGGTTCTACTTAATTATTTTTTCCTCCTTGCAAAAGTTGTTTGACTGTCTCTGTTGTTGGTTTGTGACTACTCTTTAGACCCTGGCCAGGAGATATCCAATAGTTGGTTAGCTTTATGCCTTAAATTTAGTATAAAGACTAAACTTCCCTCATGTTCATAGTTAATTTATTTTATTGATTCCAGATATGCCAAGGGCCAAGCGTTACCAAAACTTGCAAAAGTCAGTTCAACCAGCATCTACTTCACAAGGTGTAGCACAACCTTTATCAACAACTGAGTCAACACCTTCACATCTTGATGATACGCCGTAGTTGGTATCATTTTTTCAACCGACACCTTCAGTCCAGGCCGCAGCACATCAGACTGCATCAGTTAGGGCCACATCACAGCCGACCCCGTCAGTTCGGGCTGCAGCACAGCCAGCTCATTCGGTTCAGGCCACATCACAATTGGATCCATCAGTACAGGCAGCATCACAGCCGACACAATCCAAAAAGCATCCTGGACGTGAGTGTCCGCAACATTGGACAGTTGATGCAATAGGTAATTCTTATCTTGATTTATTCAAGTGTCACTATTCAATATTGCCTCTGTCTCTGTTTCTTGATCTTCTGCAGCTTCATTTTCATAATCACTATTTTCTTCAACTCTTGCATCTTGCTCTACAGAAAGCCTTTCTCCTAAACATAGCAGTAAACTGCTCACTCACTCTCCTAATCATTTCTTGAATTGAAGTTGCAAGGTGTGATCTAGATTGCAAGTAATTAGATTATTTGATTGTTTCGTCGTAGCACTAATTCTATATGATTCTGTTAATTAGGTACTCTCTATAGAGCAACTAACATGCTGATTGTATTTTATTGATTCCAGATATGCCAAGGGCCAAGCGTTACCAGAACTTGCAAAAGTCAGTTCAGCCAGCTCATTCGGTTCAGGCCACATCACAGCCGGCCCCATCAGTTCGGGTTGCAGCACAACCGGCTCATTCGGTTCAGGCCACACATAGAGCGATTAACTGATTAGCTTTTCAATTTTCATATGCTTATACCATTAATTTTCATATGTTGATTTTCGATCTGTTGAAGATCGGATGATCTCTTGTTGAATAGCTGATTATATGATAATTGGAATCTATTGTTTAGTTATAATTATATTCAACTTAATCTGCATTTTGATGTTTCATGTTGAATTCTTAGAATAGTATAAGCTGAAGTTTATGCAGAATTTGATGTACAAAAGTTAGTTCGATCTTTTAACTTGATGTTTATTTTTAAAGATTCGCAAGGAGCTACCAAGAAACTCAAAGTAAAGGTTAAGGATATGATGTATTTATCCGACGGAAAATGTATTGTGGTTGAATTTGATGATATGGATCAGCCAATTGGAGAAGGGCAAGGTGTTCTTGCAGGCTTTTGTGGAATTTTAGCAACCGACTGCTCCTTATTTCCAATTCACTTCAACAAATGGCCAGATTTACCTAAGTCATACTTCAATGGTTGCTTTGGTCGAATTATAAAGATATAAGCTCTATTTTCTTATTGTTGTAACTCCGTTTTATGTCGTTAGACTGTATATTTGTATGTAATAAATTAGCTAACAGAAGTTTTATTCCTGTAGCCACGATTCTGTTTTAAGACAACTGAGTTAAATGCACGAGCATATGTTTATAGTTCTATTGGAAAGAAGTGGAGTTCAGGAAGGCAAAGGTTGTGGTATGAGTTCAATGACCCACTTAAGACCAAAGCAGAAATTATGGATAATGTTCCATCAGGAATTCCACGGGATCAATGGACTTCTTATGTTGCTTACCGTTTTAATGAAAAGACAATGGTATTTATTTGCGTGCTTCAATTAGTATGTTCAATTATATACTTTTTTATTTGTATATTTGAGTTATGTGTATTTTTATAAGGAAATGAGTAAAAGAAATGCTTAAATTCGGAAGAAACAAATTGTTGCACACTGGTGGTTCCAAACCAAACTCTAGAAGAAGAGCTGAAATGGTGATAAATGTTAATTCAATATGTTTTACTTTAATTAAACTTGCAAACTGTTCCTATTTAGTCAAGTTATTCTGACTTGATTTTTCATTTATAGATGGCTGAATCTGGACAAAACCCTGGACGAGCGCAACTCTATCTTGCTACTCATAAGAAGGAAGATGGGTCATATGTTAATGAAGCAGCAAGAGAAATATGTGTAAGTTTCTATTTGTTAAAAGCTTCATCCTAACAGACACTTCAGAGCAACTATGCCACTGGTAGTTAAAATGAACGGACGATTACCTGAGGAAATGATGTACAGATTCTGATGTAATGTGACATAAACTAAAATTATGAAAATATATAGTATTAGCTTATCTTTTTGTAAATTGATAAGTCTGATCAACTTTCTAACTTTATGAATTGGCTTTCTGCACACCGGTCACATCTTACTTTCAACATCCATGATCCTGTAGGAAATTGCTCGTATGAGAATCTTCATTACTTTATTCCTTCTGTGAAAAGTAATTGAGACTCTGTGAAAAGAATAATTTACCTCTGAGCACATTCTTGACAAGTTGCACAATGACCACAAGGAACAAAGAAGCAGTTTCTTGTATTTTCATAGCAAATAACACATTCTCCCATCATATAAATCCTCTGAAGTGCTTGATTTTCTAGAATTTGACTCTTCTTCATATGTTCCATAAGTTGGTCCTAATTCCTTATGTTGCAACATTGGCTCGGTCTCGGTTATTTCTCTTGTTACTGGTATTTCTTCTACACAGCTCTCATCATCACAAGCTCCCAAAGATTTCAGTATAAAGCAAATGATTATTATGGCTATTCCTGCCACACATTATTAGGTAAGGCCAACATTTTAACTACTAGTCAAATTCTTGATCTTATTAACTTTTCATATAACATAATGGTAATTATCTTGAGACATTAATTGCCTGAGAGGTTACCTAAAATTCCAACATAAATGACAAGATGGGCAATGTAAGATATTGCAACAGATACTCCAGACAGGTCTTGCTGCAGTAGACACATCGATGGGACAGAATTCTATGCCATATAAGACAAAATTCTGAATAACATGGTGTTGGGACCTTGGGGTGAAAAGAGCTATTTTTTCTGTAACACTTCATGGGACCATTACCTCCTCAAACAAGAGTTAGAATAGACAATTTCTCTTTGTAACTTGCCTGATATGGATGCTGATCTTGTGCAGGAATCTGTCAAAATTTTTGTACATTCCTTCCTCTCTGTGTTTTTGTATCAGAGAATATATTTAAAGCATGATTGCTTACTGAACTGGCCTTTGCTTCACTACTTTATTGGGGATACCGGGTTTAGTGTGTTTAGAGTAACCACTGCATTGTGTTTATATTAAGAAACCCCATGCTCAGTGTAATAAATTTGTTTTCAAAGTGATTGCTAATGTCCTATTACAGAATATGAGTTGCAATATTTTGTTTTCAAAGTGACTAGAGAATATACATTATCCTTATGTTGTCAATTACTAATTGAAGTTATGACAATGAATTTTGTGTATATTATATTCAGGAAAAAATTGAGCTAGTTGTAAGTCAAAGCGCCACAGATGAGTCTGAAGTTTCACCAAATGATGTCGTTGGTAAGGTGCTAGGAAAAGAGCATTCTGGAAGGGTAAGGTGCTTGGGGTTAGGAGCTATCCCGAGTAAAATTTTTAGACAAACAAGATGTCGTTTTGGAGGTATAAATTCTTCCAGTTGTGATAATGGTTCATGTTCGTCCAAATGCGAATAGAAGTACAATCAAATTGTAAATGCTCACTATTAAAGCCAAGAGAACTATGCTCAAATGATGACTGCACACCATCAAATGATGAATGCTTTCAAGACATATATGATTATGAAAGAAGGGACAATACCTGAACAGTTTGTTGGGATTTTTGTTTCTCCTGCTCCGGCCGCGGTAAATAAAATCTAGCTATATGTAGTTTTTTAATTTGAAAAACTAAAGAAAAAAAACTTTAAATGCTTTTTATTTCTTTGCAGCCAAGTGATGCAGCTAGCGGATCCATTTCACCTATGGGCGTAAGAGGATCATCTGGTGATAATAATCTTAATGAAAATCATTGAATTTGTTTGCAAATGTAATAGATAAATAAGTATGATACTTTACTTGAATGGTTGAACTAGATATTTTGTGTTTAAGTTTAGCTTTTGAGATTAATGACAATACTATCTGCTTATGATTCTATAATATGCGGATGTTACTTAACATTTATGCATCTTTAGTATTATGTTAATGCCTCTTAAAATTTATTTAATATCATTAAAATATTATATTAGAAAAACAGGTATCCCCACAATTGCCCCACCAAAAAAAAAGGTCTTCATGGGATAGGGGAGGTTACAACTGCCATTAAATAAACAAATAGAGGGGGTTAAAGCTGCCGCGAAAATAGAATTTCTCATATTTCGAAAATATATCGCGGAGGTTGAAACCGCCGCAACATGATTATTTTGCGGCGGTTTCATCCCCCGTTGAATATTTTTTACAAGATCCGCATTGATTAAAATTTTAATTTGTGGGGTTTAAACCGCCGAAAAATAACCTCCGTTAAATGGTTACGGCGGGCTGTAAAAAACTGCCACAAAATGATTGCGGCAAACCTTACAGCTGGGTTTTGAAGACCGCCACGATATCAAATAACGGGGATCGCTGACCGCTGCAAAACGTGAAAATACCCTCCGCAAATAGGCTATTTTTTTGTAGTGAATAATGTATATTTACAAGTAGATTCTGGGGAGGAAGTACAGTCTGGGAGGATAGTGTGTACGCAGACCTTATCCCTACCTTAGAGGATGCTTCCGATAGACCATCGGCTCAGGCAAGCATAAGCACAACAGTTAAGAAGGGGAAATGCAGTAATAAAGAAAGAAAAAGGAACAGTAACAACACGTTAAGAATAAAAACGTGGCAAAAGCAATACCAGGAAACTACAAATCTAAGAAACAGAAAAGACGAGAATAGTAGAGGCGAATCCAAGGTTTAAAATTTATGAATTTAAAATTCTAGTTATTTTAAGTTATTTGGTACTAAATTAATAATTTTTATATTATAAATAAATTTTTTTTAGACAAATATAAAAGGTGGACTAAAATTATGAAGTTTGATCAAACTCATAGTTTTTGAGGAAGGATAGCTTTTTGAAGTGGATTATTTTATTTTATAAAAGACAAATTGAGGATGAGAATCACTAGTTTTAGAGTCTTATCATCTTGTCCAATGCATCTAATCTCTTTGTTTTAATTAAGCCAATCACCCAGGCTATTATCACATGTGGTATTGGGGGGTTTGACAAGACCCCTACCATGTCTATAGATGCAAAAAATAGTTTACATACAATGGAGGGGGACACCTCACCTCCTATACATCTTTCATGAGAGGATAACTACTATACACCCTACCTCTCACGATCGTCAATCAAAAGTTTCAACAAACAAAGAAATTCGCTTTGTCATACCTAATTCTAAACCTAGGCAGCTGCCACTTGTCTAATTGAAAATAGGAGTTATTACCAGTTGTAACTGCATTTTTTGGCTAGCATATCTTTCACTTGATTGGCTTCCCTGTAGCAATGAGCTATGTTGACCTCTATTTGATTCATCATCTGTATCATATCTTCAACAATCCTTTGTAGCTTCAGGTTGTTGGTCTTCTTAGCTATGAGAATATTGGCCACTATCTGAGAGTCTATCTCTAGATAGAGGTCATTATACCCCTATTGCAAGCACCATTGTAAACCTCACCTGGTAGCCATGGCCTCTGTACAATTGTTAGAGCTACCTCTAATAGTTAAAGAGAAGGCCATAATCAAGTCACCTTTATCATCTCTCACATTGCCTCCAAGGCCTGCTTTCCCCGATTCTTTTCTAAAGCTCCCATTAGTGTTTATTTTTACTCTACCAGTAGGTGGATTCTCCAATATGACTTGCTTCCAAGTAGCTATAGGTCTCCATGTTTCTAGTTTTTCACAGAAGGATGTCCGAGGACAAGTAATTGCACAACTGGGGAAAGCCATTGATATAGCTGCTTGAATAGTCCAGCTAACCTGATACTCCATCTTCTGATAAAGAACATTTTCTGTTCACCATATCTATATGAGCTCCAATTCTTCCATGTTTCCCAACATATTGCTATTGGTACAATATAGAGGATGAGTTTATGCACATTGTTGCTTGGCTTTACATCCCACTAATTTTTGAAAATTCTTCTGGCAGGCCATCTATCATGTCTAATGCCCAATGGAGCTCCGAAGAACTTCCACAAGTATGTAGCAGCCTCGCCTTCTATAAAAGTATGTTGCATAGAGTCCACAACTGGATTGTTACACATTTACATCCAGAAACAATATGGTTCCGAAATTTTGTTAGAACTTTATCAAAAGGTAGCTTGCCAAAATATTGTCTTCAGGCCAAGAAAGAAAGTTTGAAAGGAATAAAATTATGCCACATATTGTTTAAAGCTTCATGTTTCTGCTTCCTGCTCCTAATAAGCTGCCAGGCATTCTTGTTGGAGTACTGACCATCTGCAGATGCATTCCATATGGCATAGTCCTCTTTATTTTGATCTCCAATATCAATATCTGTGATAAGTTGAATAGCTTGATCATTGAGTAAATTTTTCAACTTATCAAGGTTCCATCGATTATTCATAATGAATTCCTTCACTGTAATTTTCTTGCTCATTCCCATTGTAGGAAATAACTTTGCAAGTGCGCCTTTTTCTATCCAGTTATCCCACCAGAAGCTACTGTTACCCTTATTAATTTTCCATATCAGGTTCTTCTCCACTTCATCTCTCATCAGTGTTATATGTTTCCAAGCATGTGAATCCCCAGATGACTATATTTTATCTACAGAGTTTGCTCTGATGCAGTACTTAGCTCTCATAAAATAAGCCCATAATGAATTGTGAGTTCTGAACCTCCACCATCTTTTCATTACAAGAGTATTGCAAATATTCTCCATCGATCTTATGCCAACACCACCTTCATATTTTGGAAGGCATAAGTTCTTCCATGCACTCCAATGGTAATTTAATTTATCCTCTGAAGTTCCCCAAAAAAACTTTGCAAAAAAATTTTCTATCGATTTGAGTGTACCTTTAGGAGGACTCATAGCAGATAGACTGTAAATAGGGAGAAATTGAAGAACACTTTTAATGAGGACCATTTTTCCCCCACAAATAAGCATCCTTCCTTGCCATCCATGCAGTCTTTTAGTTATTTTGGTAACCATGTTATCAAAATGTGAGAGTTTCTTCCTTCCAACATATAGTGAGCAACCGAGATAATTAAAGGGAAAGTTCTTCTCCATGAAACTCGTGACTTCTCTCATTCTGTTTATTCTGTGTGCTCTTGCTTTAGGGTTAGTGAGAAAGAAACTTTTGCCTTTGTTGACCTTTTGCCCAGATACATTCTCATACCTGGTGATCTGTTGCATGACTAATCTCACTGACTTGTTGTGCACATGCTAAAAATTACAATATCATCAGCATATGCCAGGTGATTAACTTGAGGTCCTCTCTTGTTCATCTGAAATGGAGTGAATTCAGGATTTGAGTGTAGTCCGTTTAGTGACCTAGATAAACTTCAGCAGCAATACTAAATAAGGATGGTGACAAAGGGTCTCCTTGCTTGAGTCCCTGAGATGAAGTAAAGAAACCCCCCCCCCCCTCTAATGTCATTATTAATAATAGAGTGCCAGACATCAGATATTAATCTCCATATGATATCAACCCATACATCATCGAAACCAAATTTTCTGAGAACTGAAGATATAAAATACCAAGACATTCTATCATAAGCTTTTTCCATGTCAAGTTTAATGACGATATTGCCTCCTCTGTTCTCTTTGTCAATTTCCTGAATAATTTCTTGAGCTAACATCACATTTTTAGTAATTAATCTACCCTTCACAAAGTCACTTTGATTGTCATATATCAAATTAGACAGAATACGGTTTAACCTTTCAGCCAAGATCTTTGAAATGATCTTAGTCGTAAAACTTTTTAGACTGATAGGCCTTATTTCCGAAAAGTTTGAAGGAGATTCTACTTTGGGTATAAGTACCAACCATGTATGAGAATAAAACTTGGTTAAATTCTTGCCATGGAAGAACTCGTGAACAAAGTCCATTATATCCTCCTTGATGATCTCCCAATATTTTTTTAAAAATACCCCATTAAAACGATCAGGGCCGGCAACACTGTTAGCATTAAGCTTAAAAATTGCTTCTCTAACTTCAATGATACTAGTAATAGATGTTAATAGCTCATTATCTTCTACAGAAATAATTCTAGGAATGCAATGTAGATGTGAATGATCCGTAATTGTGACCTGAAGATTGAAAAGTTTTTCAAGGTGTCTCACAGCAGCTTTGTTAATCCTATCGTCTCCCTGAACCCACATGTTTCTATGGTTCTTGATTCTGTGCAAGTGCAATCTTCTTCTTTTATCTGTTAGAACACTGTGAAAATATCTACTGTTATAGTCCCCTTCCTGAAACCACTTCACCTGAGGTTTTTGTTTGAGCAAAGTTTCCTATATTCCCATCCATTTCACATATTCTGCATGAGCTTTATTCAACTCTTCTCTGCTATCTTCTGTATTTTGTTGGAGATCTAGCTCTTCCAGTTGTTGTACCTTAGATTCCCAACTATTGAATTGTTCATATATATCCCCAATGCTTTCTCTAGACCACTGACCAAGTTTCCTGCTCAATGCTTGTAACTTACTGTTCAATCTCCACATTGCATTACCACTGACCTGCATACGCCAAGAGCTCTGTACCACATCCAAAAAATTTGATTGTTGTGTCCAGAAATTAAGGAATCTAAAATATTTGATCACTTTTTGTTGCTCGCTATGACACCTCATGAGTAAAGGCCTATGGTCAGAGCCTGCCCTCACTAAGTGTCTTACATAGTTGTGCTGAAATTTCTATGACCATTGGTCATTAACAAGAATTCTGTCTAGCCTTTTCCATATTCTCTTCCTTGGTCTCCTATATTGTGCCAAGTATATTTAGCCCCTACATAACCTATATCAGTGAGAGCACAAGATTCTATTGTAGTGATAAAATCAAAACTTTTGTGAGCTCTATGAGGTCTCCCTCCAAGCTTCTCTTCTGGATCCATAATAACGTTGAAGTCGCCTCCAATACACCATGGACCATGAATACCACAACTTATATCTTCTATACTTGTCCAGAGGTCTTTCCTCTCTGTGGAGGTACACTTAGCATAAATTGTAGTAACATGAATCTCTTCAGTATTTCCATATTGATTAGTACTCAGAGTAATTTGTTGTTCTTCATTGGCAACCACCATTGCTTGACCATTCCAAAAACACAAATTTGGCCATTGACGTTCGCCAAGCAATGTTGAAAACCCAAAAACCCTTTATAGCCTTCTATCTTGTTTCTACTAATGAAGGGTTCAAAAATAGCAATAAAGTCATTATTATTTTTGTTGATGAGAGTTTTCAATATGTGTATGGCGTTCTTAGATCTCACACCCCTAATATTTCAAAATATTGCACTAATCATGGAAAACTAGTGCTTGATTAGCTAGTTTTTGTTCCTTCCCTCTGTGAGAAGATGTACATTTTTCTCTCGATATTCTTCCTATTTTTCTTTGCCTGCTTCTTCCTCTATCGCCTGGCATCCATTCCTCACTTTCCTCAATTCCATCTTCACTATGAATTTTTGAGTTGTCTTTTTCTGAGTAACTGTTGGAGTCTGGCGGAGCTATTGTAATCTCTCCCTTTGTAGTATTCTGTTTGTCGGCTCTATTGTGCTCGCTACTAAACAAATCTACAACAATTTGTATTGGTGGTTGGTTTTTCACTTCAGTATCAATACTACTCAGAGGATATATTATTGTAGTATGGCCAATTTTTCCTGCCTTGTTGCCATCTTCTTTAATCTGATCACCCCTGTCATATACTTCTTCTTGCTCAACTTCTTGCCCACTATATCTGGAGCTATCACTTGTTTCTTCATTTTCTGTATTTTCTTCAACCATTAGTTCCCTGCATTTATTTCCACTATTCTTCATAGGTAGACTTGGTGTTTGGTCTTGTGTTATCGGCTGATCTTTTATTCCCTTAGAACCATCTGTGTCTCCTCTAGTTGATTTGTGAAAATTGTTACTTTCTGAATCTGCGGGTTTGAGTGCAATATCGACGTTCGTTTCCTGTTAAGTCTTGTTCAGAGTCTCCGAATTATCTTTCACTACTTGGTCAGAGGAGCTTAATTGTTTTTCCTCCATGATCATCACTTTCTTTCTTTTTTTTCTTTCCATGAGCAATACTGGGCTTAAACTGAACAATGCTTCATTTCTTTGGCATTTTCCTCTTTCTTTGAGTCTTTCCCTTGTGTTGTGTCCTAGTTTGAATGTTCTAAATTTCTTCCTGCTTCTTTTCTAGCCCCTCGTTAATTTTGTCGTCTTCCTGTTCTATCACCTTGACTACCTCCCTTCTTTGTTTCCTATTTCTCTTAGTGTTAGGAAGTTGCCATTGCTCATTATCAACCATCTTTTCTGTTGGCTCTTCTTCTCTTTTACTTGTGCTAGACTCTCGAAGGTCATTAGTTGTAAATTTTTTTTGGCTCTCTTGCAATCCCTGATCTTTGTTGGTTCTTTTTTCTTGAGATTTTTCCTTATTCATTTTGTTTTCCTGAGGTTTGAGGTTGCCACTAATGTTTTTTGATATCACCTCTGCCTTTTCTTTAATGAGGTCTTTCTTGTTCATAACCTCATTCAATCCCTGGTTGTTTGCATCTATTTCTTTCAGTTTCTCCCTAGCTAGAGCTCTACATTGCATCAAAAATGCCCAAAAATTCTGCAATGCTTGCATTATTTTGGCACTCCCTCATATTCCAATTTTTTAGTGTGACCTTTCAGAGGATTAGCTTCACCTTCGGAACCCATCCATATCGACTGAATTAGGGGTTTAGTTAGGTCGACTTCCACTCTAACCTTCACCATGCATGGTCTGGTCCTGTAATCGGTAGCAATATCCATTGACAATGGAACTTCTACAGGGGTAAGAATCTGCCTGATATAGTACCATGTGTGACAATGAAATGGTAGTTCTGGTAGGAGTACCCAAATCGGTACTTTCGGCGAGTCCTCTTCCGACTTAAAATCCGAACTCCATTTTTGCAGCCACATAACCATACCATCGACATCCATTGATCTTCTATACCGAACACTTTTACAATCCTCATCGTTAGTAACATCAATGAAGACTGTTCGAAAATCATAAGCCCCAATTTTAGCATCCCCTTTTAGCAAATTTTTCTCAGCAAAAACAGACCTAATGCGCTCAATATTTGGTCTGCTTCTTAGGAACTTACCGATAATCGTGTATTTACATTCCTCAGCCATCACTCCGTAGTAATCGCTGGCCTTGAAGATAACCGCAGGCATCCCGTTGTGAGTAGTAATTCTAGCTTTAACATTCGGATCTCCCAACCTGTTTCCTTTAGCATTATGCTTTGCTGGTTCCACTACTGCCTTACCATAGTGAATGTTGGGGGTGTTTTCTTTGTCAAGATTCGATCCCACTATTTTTAGGGCATGGTTGTTAATGGGATTCACTAGTAAGCTGCCTCCCGGCGTCCCCATTCTGCGGTGCGGGTGCACCACTTTCCCAAGAAGGGGAACATGTAACCGTTGGAGTATTAGAATTGCTATTGTACGGAGATTATATTTCTTAGAGAGAGAAATTTTCCTGACAGCAACAACATTATGGATCTAATCTCTTTTGCTCACCTTATTGGTTGCCTACATGTATGTCCCCTTCAGTTTTCCTACCAAACAAATACAGTACGAACAGACCAGCCTAAAAAGCAGCCCGGTGTACTAAGCTCCCGCTATGCGCGGGGTCTGAGGAAGGACCGGACCACAAGGATCTATTGTACGCAGCCTTATGCTGTATTTCTGCAAGAGGCTGTTTTCACTGCTTGAATAAGTGACTTCCTAGTCACATGCTAGCAACTTTACCAGTTACGCCAAGGCTCCCCTTCAAATAGACCAGCCTAATATCTCTAATTTGTCCAATTTAATCTAGGCAAAAGAGTCAAATTTTCTTCCCTATTATTTGAAAAAGAGTAATTTTGAATCTTATTAGTTATTTAGACAAAATCTTATTTTTATCCCTGATTATATCAGAGCTTTGACCTAAACGTAAATTTAAACCATAGTATTCAAAAGTATAGGTAAATATGAACCTTTTTTTTCCTTAAAGAATTTGCACATGTGGAGTTCATGCAGTTTACCCTTAAAAACAGATAATAATTAAATTTGTACGCAATTTTATGGATATGTGGATAGATTCAATACAAGTAATCAAGAATGTTAGATAAACGAACTAAAGATGAAATCAATAACCAAACTAGTTGTGACGTTGAGTCCGGGCTCGGATTTCAACTTAATAGTAGTTTTACCTTCAACCGTGCCATCGATTCGAAGCCAAATATGTATGAAGAACAATGAATAAATAAGAACCTTTCAATGGCTAGAAAGAATAGAAGTAAGTTTATATTGCCTTGATATGCGTGTTACAATATGTCTATTGAATAAGAAACCTCCCCTTTATATAGTAGGGGAGTTTTACCACTAGTACAATTCTAAAAAAGGTAAAAATCCTTCTTGTACATCAATTAGTGATACGCTATCGGCATCAGGCGAGATCCACGCCGTGATATCCGATTGGGTGCGGATATCACGGCTCTCCGTTAGTTGTGTGCAACCATTTGTAATGTTTTCAGAGATCTTCGAACTCGTTCAGGGTTCGAGAGGTGTTGTCTTGTCGGGCTCGGTGGCGAGCACCCCATTCCTGCTTCGAACCGAAGAGTTCTCAGATTCGGTCTCTATCTTGTATATTCGTACTTTGTCTAATTCACCAAGAACTCGAGGTGTGTGCTGACCCCGAGTTCACCCGTATATAGATAGTCCCCTCGTTTCTCAGAGAGTATGTTTGACGAAATGATAGGAAACGATAGATGTACCTCAGTTCCTTCCTTCGTACGTTACAACCGAGATGATGAAGAAGCCGAAATGTCCCATCAATTGTGTCGTTCTAACTTCGGACACGTGTGAACCATCGGCTGGTCTCCTCCGAATGTGAAATGTCGCACAATGATTATATTTTTTCCTATAAAAGCTTCAACCTTTTGTACTTCTTCCATTTCCCGATCTTAGCTTTGATCTTCGAATTCCCTAGAAGCCACCAACTCTTTTAAATATTCATTTCCTTACCTTTGATCCTCAAATCTTCATAATTGTTCTTATGTTTCTACCCAGATCTTCATCCTAACTTCAAACCTTCATATCCTTTCCTTCAAACCTTCATATCTTTCCTTCAAATCTTCATATCTTCCTAAATCCTCTTATTCTTAGATCACGATGGACAAGACTTCCAAATCAATTCCTTAGCAGGCTGCCTCTTCATCTTCTCACCCGGACACTGGTACCAAGACAGCCTTTCCCAAAGTGGTTGTCCTCGAGACGGCTGCTCCCGAGGTGGTTGCTCCCGAAGTGGTTGCCACCGAAGTGGCCATAGAGCCCCCCATGAAAAGCTTTATTCTCGGGGGATGTTCAACCGTAGACGACTTCAAAGTCGAGAAGGCCTCATCCAACAAAGACCTAGGTGAAGGGACATCGAGATATATATGCTTTGTCACCAAAGATACCCTCCCCATTGTCCGAGAGGACTGTAAATGGGGAGGTAAGGATGTGGTAGTCCCTGAGCCTCAGGATGATATCACTACTCATGTGGAGGGGTATTTAAGTGCTTACACTTATCCCTTCACATTGGGCACGGTAGACCCAGGTTTTTTGGACTTTTGCAAGAGATACGAGGTGTGCCTTGGGCAAATCCACCCGTCTCTTTGGAGGATCGTGATCCTTCTCCATTACATTGCAAATAACACCGAGTCTCCTTGGTTCAGCCTCGACCACTTGCTCCGTCTATATAGTCCTCGAATTTTCCGAGGGGGACTAATCAAGCTCACTCACCGGGCCAGCAAGGCCCCCTTTTCAAGTATTGACGAGAATTGAGACCGAGGCTGGCAGGGGCACTTCGTTCAGGTGAAGACCGAAAATTTAATCCCTCCCAAGTTTCTGCCATTCCCTGAGAAGTGGAATGCATCTCGTAAGTGTAATCTTTCCTTAAATGTTGAGTCTCCATTGTTTCCTTTCTCACCATCAGTATTTGTGATCGTGCTTTGATTGCTTGGGTTCCAAATGCGGTCCCCCAACTCAAGGAGTGGATCGAAGGCATATGCAAACAGATGTCGTATCTTTAGCCCTCGTGGCAGAAGCTTTCAAAGGGCCGATGGGAGGCTCATTCTCATGGTAAGGCTCTTCTCAGAAAGTTATTATTATGCCCCAAACTTACATAATGCTGAACCTTTCTCTTTCCTTCGCATGTTTGTCTAAGACCACCGAACTTAGGCCGCTGAAAGGGGACGAAGATGAATCTTCTCCGTTGCGGGGCAGCCCCGGGTTGCTGCGTCGGAGAAGAAGAGAAAATGGAAATCCTCAGGCTTGTAGGTGTCCGAGGTGAAGATAAAAAAGAGAGCGGCCACTCGGGTTCGCAAGCCCAAGAAGAGCACCAACTCCCGGGTAGCGGATTCTGACTCACTTCACCGGATCAGGGACAAGTCTGAAGATGACGACATCTTTGTCGCTCACGGATCGACCCCTGTTGGGAGCAAGTGGTGTCCGAGGAAGAGAGCCATGAGGCCGATCTCCCTCCGACTCGAGGGGCCGAAATGGAGGTGGGGGATGAGACCTCCCGAGAAGCTGCTTCTATACCGAAAGAAGTGACCAATGTGATAGACATCATAGAGACACCCTCCTATAACGAGTCCATGCTTGAAGAGGCCCAAGCGGGCAAAAAAATCAAGTGAAGGAGCACACGGTGCAGAAGACCCTCTCCACTCTAAGACATGGATATGTCTACATTGGAAGATTTATCCGGGCTGGCCACCTAGAGATACCAAAGAAGGACGTGCCTTCGGGAGATGACAGGCTAAGCATGAGCCCGAGATTGGTGAAGCAGTTCCCTATGCCGAGTAAACTGCTTAGTTCCCTTTCTTTATAGTCTTCAGAACTTCACCACGAGAGCTTCCTTCGGTATCGCTTGGAAACCAGCCAGCTCGAGTTCAACCTCAAGGAGCAGGCCCAAAAAAAAGATATGTTCAAGATCCTCAGTGAGCAACAGGACGGGATCATCAAGGACCTTTAGGCTGAGCTGGATAAGGCTCAAAAGGAGGCTTCGATTCTGAGGCGGGAACACGCCGACTTGGTTGAAAAGGTAAAGGTCTTTGAAGTTAAAAACGAGGAGCTAGTCGTGGTGACTAATACCACAACCACGCGGTCCAATAGAAGATCGACCTGATCGACCTCCGAGCCGAGATGAACGAGGTCCAATCCATGGCCTATGGGTCGAAAAGTAAAATGAACCTACTGGCTTCGGAGAAGGTAAATGCCAAGGTGAAGCTGGCATCAGTACAGGTCCAACTCCGGGTGGCGAAGGAGAAAGCTGACAAGTGGTCTTAGCTGAATGATGATATTCGAGCACAGCTGAGGTCGGCTACCACAGATAGGGACGCCCTCGGGAGAGAATACGAGACAGTGAAGCCCAAGTTGGCTACAACCTCCGCCAATGTCGACAAAATAGTAGCCCAATACAAAGGCCGATGTGGAGGCAACCGAAGTCCGCCTGAAGGCAAAGGCCAAATATAAGAAGCAGCTGTCCCAAAGAGAGACCCTCGAGGAGATCCACGCCCTAGGTTTTGACCTGTACACTGAGATCGAAGAAGCCAAAAAATCCGAAGCCGAGGCGAAGAAGCTTTACGAGCCCGAAGGTGCCAAAGGCTTTGAGGGTTCCAAAGGTTCAGAGGGATCCGAAGGCTTTGATGGCTCTGGCAAAGAGTCGGGCCCTGGTAAAAATTAGGCATTGATTCCTTAGTACTTTTTTGGTTTTTTGTCTTATTTAAATTTTTTGTTTATTCTGAGGCCGTTTTTATTGGGCCTATGTAAGTATATTCCAGAATATAAAATTTCCCTCTCTGGCAATTTCAAGTCTTTATTTTTTCAGCATCTTTTCATTGTTTTTATTCTTGCAATGTTTCTAATGCCTTAGCATAAAATCAAATGTAGTCATAGGGCGTCCGATTTTCAGAGGTCCGAACGGAGCCTGACTTTGATACAACTTTTTTTCTCGAGGCTTTGAAAACTCGATGTGACTGGAAGCTTTTTCAAGATGCTTAAGTGATTTGAGATGATGCTTTTGCCGAGGGTAACCTTTTAGCAGGTTTCGAACTTTTATAAAGGACTTACTTCCTGATTACGAGCTTCGGACATCTCTGAGCCGTTTTTAGGGCGGACGTAGCATTTTGTATTTAGGAACTGCCTAATAGCTTTGGTGCCTTGGGGATTTAGTAGCCCGGATTGTTCGAACGTTTTTCGGACGACAGTTCCCGAGTGGGGATAGCCCTTGGGATCAATAGTCCCCGAATAGGGGTAGCCTCTAGGCTAGATAGTCCCTGAGTAGGGGTAGCCCGTAACTCTTGTAATCTGAGATCGAAGGAGCAAGGCGGGGAATGCGAAATGAAGTTTCTTTCATTTCAGCGTGTAAAGTACATGATCGAAAGCGTGTAAAATCTTGTATCAAGGCTATAGTGGACTATGTGGGCATGGTTCACATGACCGTTTGGCCCGTACAATGAATCCTAACCATCGATCCTTAGCTTCTAACATACAAGGTTTTCTTTTTTCCTTGCTAAATTTTCCTTAATCCAAGGGTAATGGCCCCCAGTATTCAAGGTCGAGCTTGAGAGGGCTCAGATATTGTTGATGTGAAATGAATGCCCATTAACTCGGATTTGAGACCGGCCTTCGAATCTAAGTTAGCACGTTTTACTGTTGCCTCGTTAAAAACCTTGCCGAAAAAATCCATTTTGGGACAAAACTGGTTCAAGGAAAAAAAGAGTGAAGAGTATTTGAGATCATACCTCAGTAGTAGTACCGCTTTAAGTGTGTCACATTCTAGTAATTCGGTAGTTGCACATCGTTTCCCGCTTCGAGTTTGTATGAGTCTTTACCGGTAATTTCTATGACTCGATACGGTCCTTCCCAATTTGGCCCCAGCTTTCCCTTGTTCGGGTTTCGGGTGTGTAATGATACTTTCCTCAATACCAATTCCCCGATATTGAAATGTCGGAGATGGGTTCTTCCGTTCTTGTATCTATCTATCCGCTATTTCTTGGCGGCCAACCAAACTAAAGCTACCTCACGTCTTTCATCCAATAGTTCCAAGCTCGTAATCATAGCCTTGTCATTTGATTCTTCAATTGCATATTAGAACCTGAGGCTCGGTTCTCCCACCTCGACCCTATTAGGCTTCATCCCCATAGACCAACAAAAATAGAGTGGCCCCGGTACTAGACTTTGAGGTTATATGATATGCCCATAGGACTTCGGGCAAGATTCTTTCCATTTCCCTTATGAATTGGTCATCCTCTTTTTTATGTTTTGAAGTATGGTCTTGTTTGTTGACTCTGCCTGCCCATTCCCACTAGGGTGGTACGGTGTTGATAGTTTTTAATCTTGTGATCTTCAAAGAACTTGTTTACCTTGGTACCGATGAATTGCTTCCCGTTATCGCACACGACTTCGGCCGGTATCCCAAATCGACATAATATGTGGTCCCAGATGAAGTCAATGACTTCTTTCTCCCGGACCTTTTCGAATGCTTGAGCCTTGACCCATTTAGAAAAATAGTTGGTCATGAATAGTATGAATTGAGCCTTACCGGGTGCTCATGGCTGGGGATTGATGTGTCCATCCCCCATTTCACAAACGGGCATGGGGACAAGACGAAGTATAGTAGCTTTCCCGGTTGATAGGATCATCAGTGTGTGTCTCTAGCAGCCGTCGCATTTTTGTACGAAGTCCTTTGCATCCTTCTCCATTTTAGTCTAATAATAGCCAGCCCTGAGTAATTTCCGAACCAAAGATTCTGCTTCCGAATGATTTTCGCGAGTGCCTTCGGGAACTTAATTCACTCAAGGTGTACTCGTTATCTCCCGTCCCCAAGCATCTAGCTAATGGGTTGTTGAACGTTCTTCTTAACAGTGTCCCTTCGACCAAGCTAAATCTGGCAGCCTTGGTATCTGGCAGCCTTGGTACGCGGGGCTCTTGATTCTTTAGGATCCAAGGGCAGCTTCCTAGTTTTCAAATAGTCTATGTACTTGTTCCTCCAATCCCAGGTCAAACTCATTGGGTTTACTTCGGTATGGCCTTCTTTTATAACTGACTTCATGAGCTGTACGACTGTTTCTGAACTTAACTCATCATCATCAACCAACGACCCCAAATTAGCCAGAGCATCAGCCTCACTATTTTGATCTCGGGGTACGTGATGTAGGGTCCATTCCTTGAATTGATGCAGCGTTACTTGAAACTTGTCTAAATGCCTTCGCATTCGTTGCTCCTTCAAATTGAACGTCCCATTGACTTGATTTACCACGAGGAGATAATCGCATTTAGCTTCAACCACTTCGACCCTAAGGCTTTTAGCCAATTTGTGACTGCAATCATGGCCTCATACTCGGCCTCATTGTTAGTCAATTTCACAGTTCTAATAGACTGCCTAACTATGTTCCCCATAAGAGGCTTCAACACGATACCGAGCCTGGACCCTTTTGCATTCGAGGCGCCGTCCGTAAAAAGGGTCCAAATTCCCGAGGTTGTCCTCGAGGCTAACAATAACTCTCTTTCGACTTCGAGTACTAAGGTCGGTGTAAAGTCGGCTACGAAGTCGGCCAAAATTTGAGATTTTATGGCGATTCGAGGCCCGTACTCGATATCATACCCGCTGATTTCGACGGTCCATTTGGCCAACTGGCCCCAGTGCTCGGGCTTTTGAATGATTTCCTCAGTGGGTAAGAGGTCACGCCATATACCGGGTGACATTGAAAGTTCGATTTTAACTTTCTGGAGGCCTTAGCAAAGTGAACGCCAATTTTTCCAGGTAAGGATACCTTGTTCCGGCGTCGCCTAGAGTTCTACTTACATATTAAATAGAGAATTGTGTACCTTCCTCTTCTCATACTAGGACTCTACTTACCGCCACCTCAAAAACCGCCAAGTAAAGGTACAGCCGTTCATCCGCCTTAAGTGTGTGGATCAGTAGGGACTCAAGAGGTACTGTTTGAGTTCTTCCAAAGCCTGTTGGCGCTCCAGGGTACATGAAAATTTATTCTTCTTCTTCAACAGGGAGAAGAACCAATCGATTTTGTCTGAGGACCTCGATATGAACCGGCCCAAGGTGGCTATACGCCCGGTCAGCCTCTGAACGGCCTTGACAGTCCATTACGGTGATGTCTTCTATGGCTTTGATTTTGTCCGGATTGATCTCGATTCCCCGATTAGATACCATGAACCTGAGGAACTTTTCGGATCCGACTCTAGATGCACACTTCTCCGAGTTTAACTTTATATTGTATCTCTTCAATATGTCGAAGGTTTCCTGCAAATGTTTCAAATGGTCCTCTGCTCGCAGGGACTTGACTAACATATCGTGAACATAAACCTCCATTGATTTCCCTATTTGTTCTTCGAACATCCGGTTTACTAGGCATTGATAGGTGGCCCCGGTGTTCTTTAGTCCGTATGGCATTACGTTATAACAATAGGTACCAAATTTAGTGATAAAGGAAGTTTTCTCTTGGTCGCCCGGGTCCATCCGAATTTGGTTGTACCCGGAGTAGGCATCGAGAAAATTGAGTATCTCGTGCCCAGCCGTCGCGTCGATCATCCGATCAATTTTAGGAAAAGGAAAATAATCCTTAGGGCATGCCTTGCTCAAATCTTTATAATCCACACACATTCTTAGTTTATTTCCTTTCTTAGGTACTACCACTACGTTGGCTAACCATTCGGGGTACTTAACTTCCCGAATGGATCCTATTTTAAGAAGTTTAGATACCTCGTCCTTGATGAATGTGTGCTTGATTGTGGTCTCCTTTTCTGGTTAACCGGATGGAACTTCGGGTCCAAACTCTGCTTATGAGTGGTCACCTCTGGCGGGATCCATGTCTTGTTAAGATGGGACCAAGCGAAACAATCTATGTTAGCTATAAGAAATTCTATGAGTTTTTTTCCTGAGCTCGGGCGTTAACCCTGTGCCCAGGTATACCTTCCGATCGGGCAAGTGTTCGATCAATATGACTTGCTACGGCTCCTCCACCGTCGATTTGGTGGCATCAGAATCATTAGGGGCAATGAACGACATAGGAACTCCGCAATCATCCTCCTCGCTCTTCCAGTTCGGTCTGGGCCGATATTGGTTATTTTTATTTAATTTATTCCTTCCTAGTCGGCTCCTTATTCTTTGATGTTGAGATCACGGACACCGGGATCACCTCGTCGACTACGAACATTTATTTTGCGGCCGGATGCTCTCCGTAAACCATGTTGATTCCTCCAAGTGTAGGGAACTTCAGTGCCTGGTGTGATGTCGAGGGTACCGCCCTCATGTTGTGAGCCAATGGCCTTCCGAATAAGGCGTTATACCTCATGTCCCCTTGGATCACGTAGAATTTATTATCTTGAATCATCCCGGTGGTATTTACTAGCAAAGTTATTTCTCCTTTGGTAGTTTTGCATGCCATGTTATATACGTTCAACACCCGGATCGCCGACACTATTTGATTGTGTAACCCCAACTGCACTACGACCCCCGGTCTGATGATGTTGGCCAAGCTGCCTGGATCAATCAACACACGTTTAACTCGGGATTTGTTTATTAGTATGTATATTACCAGTGCATCATTATGAGATCGTATAATGCCCTCGGCATCCTCTTCGCTTAACGAAATGACTCCCTCCGGGATTTAATCTCGGGTGTGCTTTCCTCTCGTGATAGATACTTTTGTGCGCTTTATCATTGGCCCATGAGGGACATCCACCCCTCCAATGATCATGTTGATGATGTTTTAAGGTTCTTCTTGGTCGGTTTGTTTTTTGGAGTCCCTGCTCCTGAATGGTTTTGGGCTCGATCACTTAGGAGCTCTCGGAGGTGCCTGTTATTGAACAAACGAGAAACTTCTTCTCTCAATTATGGGCAGTCCTCGGTCATGTGGCCATGAGTGCCATGATACTTGCACATCAAGTTAGGACCCCTCTTGGTAGGATCGGACTGCAACGGTCTAGGCCACTTGGTTTCTTTGATGCGCCCAATGGCCGATACAATGTTGGTTGCATTAACGTTGAAGTTATACTCTGATAATCTTGGTGCTTCCCTTCCCCCGAGTGGTCTATCAAAACCATTCTTGCTCATCAAACCTCGGCTATTAGTCCCATGGTCGCTTCTCTTCTCGTTCCTCGGGGGGTTATGCCTGGGCCCATTGCCTCTCCGATCTACACTATATGGTTGATACTGATCTTGGACCGGCCTTGGTTCGTGATTGACAACTCTCTTAGGCCTGTCGTTAGTTCTAATGGGATAAACGGACCCAAAAGGGGCTCCGAGTTGGTCGTCCTCGACTCTAATTTTTGACTGGTACATGTTGTGGATATCCGCCCAAGTTACCACCGGGTACTTTACCAAATTTTGTTTCAACTATTGCGAAGTCAAGGAGCTTCGGGGCTTAAGTCCTTGAATGAATTCCTGAATGGCCCAATCATCCGTAATCAGAGGCAGGTCCATCTGTTCCATTTGAAACCTTGACACGAACTCCCTGAGCATCTCATTTTCTCTTTGGTTAAGCTTGAAAAGGTCCGATTTTCTGGTCTCGACCTTGATGGCCCTGGCATGAGCCTTTACAAAAGCATCCACGAGCATAGCGAACGAATCAATGGAATTTGGGGGCAAGTTGTGATACCATATCATTGCTTTTTTGACAGAGTTTACCCAAACGCTTTAATAACGCTGACTCGATTTTGTCTTCTTCAAAGTCATTACCTTTGATGGCGCATGTGTAGGAGGTCACATGATCATTTGGCTTTGTGGTTCTGTTATATGTTGGAATATCGGGCATACGAAACCTCTTCGGGATTGGTTTCGGTGCCGCGCTCGGAGGCAAAGGCTTTTGGACAAATTTCTTGGAGTCTGGGCCTTTCAATATTGGGGGCGCTCCTGGATTTGATCAACCCGGGAATTATTTGTCTCTACCTTCTTGTCGTTTGTCTCGATTTTCTTTTCACTAGATTCCACCCGTTTCATTAATGCTTCTAGAATTTTCATTACTTCAGGGATGAAACCGGACTCAGCTTCGCTCAGCTTTTTGGTGATTTGCTCATTTCTTCGGGTGTTTTCTCGGGACTATCCGTGCTCATCTCTAATAGGGGCGCAGCTTTGGTTTTGCAGTTGTGCTATAGCCGCCTGTTAGGCCTGTAGTATTTCGAAGATCAATCGTAGGCTGACCCTTTCGCCTTCGCCTTCGAACGCTCCTTGAGCCATTGGTCGGGCTCCTCCGCGAACGTTGTTCTCGGGGTTGGTAGGCTAGTTGGCATCGATGGCCACCTGCAGTTAGCCTCGACTGGGTCTGCAACTGGGCCTCCGTTGGGATCGGCATGGGGCACCTTATTGCTAGGCACGAGATTGTTGTTTTCACCATGATGGCCAGATTCAGCCTCAGTGTTCAAGTGAGCGGATTGAGAATGTGACATTTTTAAGTTGACCTGAAATTGAGACCTTAAAGAACAAGTGTAAAATAGAGTGTGTTAGGGAGATTTGTATCAAACCAACACTATTATCCTTAGCCCTACGATGGGCGCCAAATTATTTAACCCTTAAAATGGATAACAATTAAATGGGTACGCTGTTTAAGAATATGTGGATAGATTCAATACAAGTAATCAAGAATGTTAGATAAATGAATTAAAGATGAAATCAATAACCAAACCAGTTGTGACATTGAGTCTGGGCTCAGATTTTAGCTTAACAGTGATTTTACCCTCGACCGGGCCCTCGATTCGAAGCCAAATATGCATGAAGAACTATGAATAAAATAAGAACCTTTCAATTGCTACGAAGCAGAGAAGTAAGTTTATATTATTTTGATATGCGTGTCACAATATGTCTATTGAATAAGAAACCTCCCCTTTATATACTAAGGGAGTTTTACCCCTAGTACAATTCTAAAAAAGGTAAAAGTCTTTCTTGTACATCAATCACTGATACGCTACCGGCATCGGGCGAGATCCGCACCGTGATATCCGATTGGGTGCGGATATCACGGCCCTCTGTTAGTCGTGTGCAGTCATTGGTAATGTTTTTCGAGATCTTTGAACTCGTTCCGGGTTCGGGGGGGGTGTTGTCTTGTCGGGCCCAGTGGCGAGCATCTCGTTCCGGCCTCGAACCAAAGAGTTCTCAAATTCGGTCTCTATCTCATACATTCGTACTTCGTCTAATTCACCGAGAACTCGGGGTGTGTGCTGACCCGGATCAACCGGTATACACATATGTTTCATGTTAGAACAGCATTAATCATAAGAGCAAACTAAACTATTTCGGATAGTGCATAGACAAATTTGGACATATCCCTTTAGTCTACCTCTACCCTATCTCAATTAGTGATGGACATTATTCTGTTTTAACACAAAAAAATAGTCCAAAGTTAAACTAAAAACTCGATTTTGAAACTGAAACTTTCATGGAGTAATATTGTGACCTGTGCGATTTCATTGTTAGTCCTCTCACATGATTTGACTACAAATAATAGACCTTCAATTAAATTAAGTGTGTGATTGTGATTCAACCATTAACTAAACTAATTGTTTGGACTTGAATTAAATTAAACAGACGTTGCATATGATAGAGGGGAAATGATAATTATTTAAAGTTGAAGGACCAATTTGATTATTTTTAGCAAAGCTGGAGGGAAAATGATTTTTACTCTTTGTTGTGTATTACCATTAAATTATGACTTCTGAATACATTCAACTCATACTATATGACATGTTTTTTTTGGGTGATTTGCACAAATAGGATTGTCTAAGCCCGCTAAAGATTTTGTTTCTGTTTAAGAATTTGTGCAAGGATAGCCTCCGCAATACACACATGGAAACTACGGTTTCACAAGTTATGCCGAGTGTAGCATAATTTTGATACAATCTTCATTTCACCTATCTTATTAAATTATTCACAAATCTTGCGGTATTGGCAAATTTGTTCTTGTTCAGAGGTTATGCTAGCGGATACAACTTTGAAAAATATATTGTTCTATCTATCTTGTTAAATTGTTCACGAGTCTGTCAGATCGGCAAATCTTACCTCGTTCACAAGTTATGCCGAGCAGGCATAATTTTGGTACAATCTTCATTCTATCTATCTATCTATCTACCTATCTTATTGAATTATTCACAAGTCTTGAAGAATTGGCGAAACTTATTTACCTTTCTCTGGTTTTCACCTACTGATTGAGTGTAGATGCATTCCAGGTAGATGCTAGCCACATTAAAAAGGACTTGGCAGTACTGCGGGAAGGGAAAGAATGAGAGATCACATTAAGTTAAGAGATTTATGGAACTGAATCCGTAATCCACTAGGCATTGGCCGAAGATGTAAGATTTTTTTCTTTGGATGATGAGTTATTTGAAAGTATAAAAGCGGGAGTGAATTCTAAAAATTCTTTAGTCGACTAACTTTGTTCTTGGTCGACTATTGTTGTTCTGCAAGCAATAGTTAGTTCAACAGATATATGTAATAAATAGTAACGAAAAAAAGGAGAGACACTGATTTTTATATTGGTTTGTGTACTGATATGACACCTACATCCAGTTCTCTTGGTTCATTAGGGTTCTCTTAGATCTTCAATTGAAGAGTTACAAATGAAAGTGGTTTTTCTCACATTTACCACAAACGAATTACAGTACGAAATCTTGACACAATATTTCACTTGCTTTCTTTCTCTCTCTATCTTTTCAGACACTAGTAAGCTTAGGAATACAGTGTTTTTCTAAGAAGTAGAAAGAGTGAAAACGTGTATGAAAGCTGCTTAGTTCTTCCATGTCTTTCCTTCTCTTCTTATATAGTTCTTGATAATGCTCTCTATTCATTGCGGTGAGATTTGAAAAATCGTTTATTATGATTTTTGTATTCTAAGAGTAGGACACAAGGGTTGCCTCTTGAATCCAGCATATGAAGCATGGCTGGATTCAAACTCAATCAATTTGTTAGATCCTCATTGATAGTCTTGGACTTCAAGGCCTTCCATTCTTGTAGTCTTCTTCCCGGATGTCTGATTTGATTCTTCTGATTTACTTCCATAGGTTTTGCATAGTTGATTAATTTCCTTTCCTTCCTTATTTTCTTGATGTACGCCTTTGATGGAAGGATAGTTATCCGCCTCAGCCGTTGAACAATCTGTTATTTCTTTCGTATTATGGTACACTGATTATATGGATTTCCCTTCTTGTGCTCTGGACAGTTGACATGCATAAGTAGTAGAGACATTAGTAGATTGTATTTGACTTTTGGTTTAGTCATCACTAAAATTTGAAACCTAACAATCTTCCCATTTTTAATGATGACAATATACAAAAGAGTTAAAGATCTTAGGATATTATTTATTTGACACCTCCCTTTCATATTGTACAATGCAACATTGCTCCCCTTGTCTTTGTGTTGCTTCTTCGTGTATTGCTCCCCCTGTCTTTATGCTCTTTTTCTTCTCACCCTTTGACATCAATAAAAAAGAAGCAAGAGAAGATACACAGATAATGATAGATAATAAGATACAGAGAAGATGCATGTAATACTTATATATACTATAGTTAAGCAGTCATAGTCAAGCATAAGCAGTCATAGTTGGCCCATAGTTGACCGTATGCCTGAGCAAGAACCGCAAAAGATAAAGTCTTAACAAATCAAGAAAAAAGGTCATAGTTTAAACAATCCACATAATCCAAGGAAGTACTTGAGAGTGTTGATCACTTTGGTGCAGAAACTGTCATAGGAGGCGGCATCAATCTCCTTGGAGACTTTGTCCAATCGCTCAGTGACATCCTGCATAGCTCTTATCCCGTGTCTCCTTGTGTCTGAAGATTGATCATTAGTCTGGATATATTTGCTCCAGTTTCCTTCGTTACATTTTTTATTTTGTCCACCTATCCCTTCATAATGGTTAGCATGTACTTGATACCTGAAATGTTTTGTTGGATTCCCAGCAACTGATCTGAGGAGGAAGGTTGGCTAATTCAGACTTAACTCCTCCATTACCCTTTTGAGTTGGGAGTGTAGTTTCTGAGGCTTTGTCTTTCTTAACCCAAGTCCTTTCAACCAAGGTGTATCTTATCATTGCAAAAATTGTTTTGTCATAGGTGCTAGAGATGGCTTTAGGAGAAAAAGGAGATAAGTCCACTTTTATCACTTGCAGAACATGAGAGATTAGTAGAACATAAGGTAAGAAGATACATCACTAATGCTCTCAAGCATGTATTGAAGTATCTAGGCAACACAATCTATAGCTTTTTTTCATTCACAAGATAGTATAGGACAAACACATCTCTGGTAGACAAGGTGCTAAGGGACCCAGTACGAGGTAGGAGGGTGGTAGCAATAATGTGGGCTAACAAACGATGCTCAAATTTTAGATCTTTAGGGCCTATATATCAGGGAGAGTTTTCAGACAGAACACTTTTTGCTTATTCAAAAGACACCTTAAAAATCATCAGGCCACGAATGTTGTACAAAAAAATTGTACCCAAGAAATATAGTCGAGAAAATGTTTTCAAATTGGTAAGAGTTAAGAATGCTGTGAGTTCCCAGTACCATGGATTCCAAATCAACTTTCTCGTTTACAAATAAATTGCATAAAACATACGCACAGGTTCCTCATAACCAGTATCACCAACAGTTTCAAACAGAGACAAGAGCTTTTGAGTTTCAACACTGAGACAACATCACAATGGGAATTTTTTATAGATTTCAAACTTACTGTGAGTCCATAAGCGATGAACTTCCCTTTGTAGGCAACATACTTGAATTTTTTATTCCGTACCACATAAGTTCATCTTGTCCTCGGTACCAAGCTCCACGTTTTTGATTTTGCCTTTCTTATATATGGATCAATTGGGATTTGACTTTGGATGTTTGCTGGCTCTTTTTGAGTAATGAGAGTTTCCTCCGGAGAATCGCTGGATTCATCTTCGAATACTTGATGATCAGAACCCTCCGACAACTCAACTTTGATAGGTTCATCAGCGTGTTGGGTTTTTCGGAATCGGTGACTTCTTCGAGGGATAGAGGAAGATGAAGAGGGTTTGGTTTTGGCCATTGGAAAATAGTATTTCTGAATGAGAGATGGCTAGAGATGAATGAAGTGGTGACTAATAAGGAGAGAGGTGGGTGACAAAGAGGTTGCCTTGATTAGAGTGAGACATGTGAAAAAGCAACTGAAAAAGTTTTCTTCTGGAGTACAACGCCGTCAATCACATATTAATGCATGCAATTGTAGCAATCATATCAAATAAGGGAATTTCATAGAAAGAGTTTCTTTTAAAACGAAAATAAATTAGCAGGTACACCAATCGCGTAATGTATTAAACTTGTGAGCAGTAGATGGTTATTGAGGATATGTCGTTTTGACGCGAAGCGAGCAAAATCTTTCTTCAAGAAAATACTTTATAAAAATATCCGCAAGCTGATTTTTAGTGTTTACAAATTCTGACACAATGTCCCCATTAGAAATATGATCACAAATAAAATGGTATATGATTTCAATGTGTTTAGCCCTAGAATAATGCACATAATTTTTAAAAAGACAAATAACACTAGTATTAATCGCACATAATTGGAACAGATTTAAGATGAAAATTATAATCTAGAAGTTGGTGCATAATCCACAGAATTTGTGTGCAGCAGTTGCCCACTGCCAGATATTCTGCTTCAGGAGTGGATAAGGCAACACAATTTTGTTTTTTGCTGTGCCAGAAAATGAGTGCTTTTCCCAGTAATTGACAAGTTCCACTTGTACTTTTTCTGTCAATTTTGTCACCTGCAAAATCTGCATCTGAGAAACCTTTGAGATCAAAATTGTTAGAGTTTTCATATCATAACCCATAGTTGTCTGTCCCTGTTAAATATCTGATAATACATTTAACATCAGTTAAATAGGACTCTTTAGGAGCTAACTGATATCTTTGGCACTTATACACACTGAACAACATTATGGCCGGTCGACTTGCAGTAAGATATAGTAGAGATCTAATCGTACCTCGATACAATTTTCATTTACCGTTCATGTCTTCATCAAGAGAGGTTGACAGACTCATAGGAGTCCCTATGGCTTTGACATTCGTCATACCAAATTTCTTTCTAATCTCATTTATGTACTTTATTTGATTGATAAAAATTCCTTTTTGGAATTGCTTGATTTGTAGCCCAAGGAAGAATGTTAGTTCTTCCATCATGCTCATCTCGAATTCTCCTTTCATGATGTTTGAAAAATCCTTGCATAAATCCGAGTTAGTAGTCCCAAAATAATATCATTAACATAAATTTGTACAATCAAACTACCTTTGTCAGAACAATCGATGAAAAGAGCAGTGTCAATATTACCTCGTTTAAAATCATGGTCGACTAAGAATGAGCTTAGCCTTTCATACCAGGCTCTAAGAGCTTGTTTAAGACCATAGAGAGCTTTAAAAAACTTGTAGACATGATTTGGGTAAGACTTATTTACGAAACTTGGGGGCTGCTTGACATATACCTCCTCAGATATGAATCCATTTACGCACTTTTTACATCCATCTGAAAAAGTCTAAAACACTTGTGAGCAGCATATGCTAACAAAATACGGATTGATTCTAACCTGCCAAATGGAGCAAAGATTTCTTCATAGTCGATTCTCTCTTGTTGAGAGTATCATTGCTTTATTCCTTACTACTTGGCTGGATTCATTTAATTGTTCCTGTAAACTTATTTTTTCCCAATAATGAATGTGTTAGGACGTTGAGGAATAAGCTTCCAAACCCTATTTTTCACGAACTAGTCAAGTTTCTCTTGCATTGCTTATCCAACAGTTATCTCCAAGTGCCTCGTCTACCTTTTTGGTTCAAGCTGTAAGAAGAGAGCAATGTTTGAATTCTTCTTTTGTGATCTTCTAGTTTTCCTGCCTTCTTGGGGATCACCAAGGATGAACTTATGGAATTATCCAGGTTCACTTTTCCATTTGTTTAGTACTGTTATAGCTAGTTACTTTTCAATGAGATTTTGTGATTCTAGTGCATGAGGTTCTTGATTCTTCATTGGTTGAACAGGTTTTGGAACTATGGCAATTTCTTCATCATCAGGAGGTTTTTCACTCCTCGAAGAGTGGTTAGTATCAATAAACACAACATGAACAGATTCTTCAATGGATAAAGTACATTTATTATAAACTCTATATGCTCTACTTGAGGGAGAGAACCCAAGAAAAATACCTTCGTCGCTTTTTGGATCAAACTTATCAAGGTCGTCATTTCCGTTATTGTGATGAAGATTTGCATCCAAACAGATGAAACTAAATTGTGTTGGTTCTTCTACTTTTTCACACCTCATAGTGTGTCTTTTTCAAAATAGGTCTTATCAGACACATGTTGATGATATGACATTCAGCTCTTACTGCTTCAACCCAGAAATAGTGTGAAAGTGAGTTTTCTGCAATCATGGTCCTTGCCATATCTTGAAGAGTTCTATTTTTGCGTTTCACTACTCTATTTTATTTTGGTGATCTGGGAGATGAGAAATTGTGGGAGATTCCTTGGCCATTGCAAAAATTTTCAAATGCTCCGCTTTCAAATTCTCCTCCATGATCACTTCTTACGGAAGTGACATAATCCTCATTTTCTCGCTGAACCTTCTTGCAAAAGACTTCAAAGTTCCTTGGTGCTTCATCATAATGACTCAAGAAAATAACCTAGGTAAATCGTGAAAAATCATCTACTTTATAATAAAAGCATATTTTATACCACTAATGCTAGCAATCCTAGTTGGACCAAAAGGTCCACGTGCAACAATTGGAGAGGTTTTGTCGTAGAGACAATGTGTTTGATTTTAAAAGAAGATCTTGTTTGTTTACCTAATTGACATGCATCACAAATATGATCTTTTGAAAAATCTAGCTTTGAAAGACCAATGAAAAGATCCTATTTAGAAAGCTTTTGGATAGTTTGCATGCTAGCATGACCTAGTTTTATATGTCATACCCAAAGATCATCAATTATGGATGCTAGACATAGCTGATTCGACATGACATCAATATTACTAAGGGTGTAAACATTTCTCTCTACTTCCAGATAGAATGACTTTACCTGATTCATCTTCGATAATCCACCCATATTTTTTGAAACGAACCTCATAGTCACCGTCACATAGCTGATTGATGCTGAGCAGGTTGTATCTAAGTTCATCTACAAGATAGACTTCATCCACATCACATGATGAACTGAGAGGGACTTTTTCAACTCTAATTACATTCCCTTTTGGATTTATCTCCAAACGTGATTTATCCACCATCAAGATTGGTGGTTGATTTAAAAAGTTATTTGTTACCATGTATTCGCAACACACGCTATCAAGATACTATTTTCCTTTTCAATTTTTCTTGCGGTGTTCCTGCAACAACAAATTACTTATTTTTAGGTACCCAATCCTGTTTGGTCCTGATTTGTTACTTTTTTAGTTGTTTGCCTGATTTGTTGCCTTAGATCGTCAAATCCAACTTCTACTATTTTTATACCTGCAATATGTGACCAAATTTTCTACAATAGAAACATGAGGGATCATTAGAATTTCCGGGGGGTTTCTCTCCTTTATTTCTAAACCTGTAGTGGTTAGATATGTGACCAATCTTTTCATAGTTAATGTAGGAGGAAGAATTAAATTTTTTTTGTCCTGATGAGTTTTTGTGAGAAGTCTACTGGATTGATTTGACAAAACTATGGCTAGTGGATTTGCGCAATCCATTCAGCTGCAACTGAAGTTCATGAACTTCTTCTTGAAGCATGTCTCTTTCAATCTTACATACTTTTACTTTCAGTTCCAGTCTTTTTTTCTTGTTGAATCTTTTAAAGTTCATGTAGCTTTTTCAAGATCGACAAGAGCAATATTAATGAATTCTTGAAGTTCATTACATTTTTGAAAAAAAGGTGAACTGTAACAACATGGCCGATCATTTCGAGAATATAAGCTCCGTTTGGCAGCGTAAGGCCTTGAACAACTTCATATTTTATGTATCGACTTGCGTGGATGATTGGATTCAGTTACCGGATGATTCAGCATCGAATTGGAAGAAGGATTCTAGTTTTGGAAGCTTAAGCGGTGAGAATTTGACTGGAATTTGACCTTTGAGCAAACGACTCCGGAATGGGTTTTGGATGATCTCAACAGCATTTTATGGTGATTTTGGACTTAGGCGTGCGTCCGGATTTTGATTTGGGGGTCCGTAGGGTAATTTGGAGCATTTCGGCGAAAGTTAGAAAAGTTGAAGTTTGGAAAATGGAGAAGTTTGACAAAGAGTTTCAATTTTGTAATATAGGGACCGGAATGCGATTTCGAGAGTTGGAACAGCTCTGTGACTTCATTTGGGACTTGTCTGCAAAATCTTGCGTCATTCCGGGTTGGTTTGATTTGTTTCGGCACGAGTTCTCGAAGCTGGAAGATTTGGAAGTTCATAGTTCGATTCATGGTGCGATTTGTCTTTTTGGCACTGTATTTGAGACCTCGATCGAGTCCGTGTTAGGTTATAGAACTTGTTTGTGGGTTTAGGCGGGGTCCCAGGGGCCTCGGGTGTGTTCCGGGTGGGCTACGAGTCAATTTCTCCTATTTTTGAATTGTTGTTCTGTTTTTCTGGTGTTCTTCTTCGAGATCGCGAAGCTCCTTCTGTGTTTACAAAGTGTCTATTGTGACCACCTCGAGATCCTTCTTCGGGTTCGCGTTCAAACTCCTGCGTTCGCGAAGGTTTTCTTTTCCCCTTCATCGCGTTTGCGATTAGCCACCCGCGTTCGCGAAACTCCTCTTGGCAGCCTCATATTTCTTCTTCGCGTTCGCGTTTGCCGTCTCTCATTCGTGTAGGTTCCGTTCCTTGTTCTTCGCGTTCCCTAAGGGTTTTTCTGGACAGCCTTACTTTCCTTCTTCACGAATGCGAGCCTTTCTCCGCGTTCGCGATGCTTTCAGACCTGGGCAGAATATAAGTTTTCCAAATCGAGGGTTTGGCCATTTTCAGCATATTTTTACTTGTAGAGCTCGTTTTTGCGTGATTCTTTGTGGGGTTCTCAAGAAAATCGATTAGGTAAGTGTTTTTCACCTAGTATTTAATATATTCCATGATTTTATCTTCATTTTTATCATTTAATTTGTGTTTTGAGTTGAGGAAAATGTTGGTTTTTGAAGAAAGTTTTCAAAATGAAAAACCATGATTTGAGGGATGAAATGGTATCGGAAATTGATTATTTTAGTATGGTTGAACTCATATCGAAATAGGTGTTCGGGTTTTGTGAAATTTATTGGGTTCCGAGGTGCAGGCCCAGGGGTCAACTATTAGGTCGATTTGTGTTTTGAAGTTATTTTGGTTAGATTTGAGCCGTCTGGAGGTTATTTCACCGGAGAAGTTCATTTTGAGTATCAATTTGTCTTCTTTGAGATAAGTATCTTGCCTAACCCTGTGTGGGGAATTTTTCCTTGGGATTTGAGTCTTCTATGTTGATTGTAGTCCGTGTACGCGAGGTGACAAGTGTGTGCTCGGACTTATTTGTGGAAAGTTGGCCTTTTAGGGTTCTTAGGTCCTTATATTTACTGAGTTTGAAGTTGTTCTTGATATGATTGAGTTCCTATTTACAAGTTTCACCTCTACATGATTGAATTAGAGTTAATTGCTTTAGGATTCATCCTTATTGTCTATTTGTCTCTTATTTGACTTAATTGAAGATTTTACCTCTTCTATTCTCATGCTATCTTTTTATAACTACTTATCTTTATTTGAAATTATCATCATCTCATCCTACAATTGTTTAGTCTTAATTGAGGTTATGATTATCTTTTCACTGTTTATCCTCAATTGAATTGTTGAATATCCTTCGTAATTGCTCAACGTTAAAATAAGTTTAGATATCCTATATCTTAGTTAATTTGTCTTTATTTGGAACTATTTGACTCGTGATGACTTCCTTAGTGTTGAATTGTATATTGTGGGATCGTTGATACATACTAGTTGTCCCTTCTTGAGCTGTTCTCCTTACGCCTAGCATTCTTTACTGTGGTTATTCCTTGTGAACTGGTTCTACCGTTTCATTGTGATCTAAAGTTCTTGAGTTGATTTACTAGCCTTACTTTGTATTATTGTCATTGTTGTTGTTTTACTTATTGTGGTGCTGCACGAGGTTTCTGCCGTGCGGTTGTTGACATTGTGATGCACGAGGTTTCTGTTGTGCGGTTGTTGTTATGGGGTTGCACAAGGTTTCTGCCGTGCTGTTGTTACTATTGATATTTGCACATGCGGCGTGATAAGGCTATATATATATATATATATATATATATATATATATATATATATATATATATATATATATATATATATATATATATGTGGGTTGCACATGTGGTGAGACAAGGTGGGAACATTATTATGCACGTGTGGCGAGACAAGGCGGGCATTTACTTCACTATTGCACACGTGGCGAGACAAGGTGGGCTATGTCAGGGATTGATTGTGATGATTTGTAATGGCCTGGGGGCATTCTTGTTTTTGATATCTGTGTAGTGGTACACTTACCTGTGTAAGCTTTATCTGGTGAAAGCTGTGAGAAAACATTCTATGTGTTGTTCGTTCTTTTCCTTATGCTTAGTTGCTGGTATGGACTATGTTAGGACACTTGCACAAGCATACACGTAGTTAAACACCCTTATCGTTTCTTGATATTGTTGAGTATAGATGTACACCCTTGTTACTTGCCTTCTATGTGAAAATGGCTCTATTGGCACGTGAGTCGTCAGTGCGGTTATGAGGTGTTATAGGGCAGATGATGCCCAGTGTTAGGGTTCAAGTATTGAGACCCGTTAGTTGTGATTCGTCCGAGGTTCGGTACCTCGTGGAGTTTGTTTGACAAAAACTTGATGTAAAAGAGGTTGTAATTGCTGAGTATTACTTGTCCTTGCTGTATATGTGGTTCCGAATGTTCCATTCACTCTTCTGTGTCATTTTTATGGTATTTCGCTGATACTTGTTCTTTCTTTTCTTATTGAAATTACTGTATTGTTAGTCGTGTTGCGTAGTCTTTATGTAGATACCATATCCTGTTGTTCCTATTCTTATACTTGTTCATTTTATTAGACCAGCGGGTGTCTTGACTGTTCCTCGTCACTACTCCACCGAGGTTAGTCTTGATACTTACTGGGCACCACTGTGGTGTGCTCATTCTACACTTCTGTACATTTTTTGTACAGATCCAGGTATTTGATCGCTAGTAGCAGTGCAGAGCGTTGCTGAGGAGGCTCGAGGTAAACCTGTTACTGCGTTCGCAGGCTTTGGAGTCACCTTCCTATTTTGTATTCACACTGTTTCTACTTATTTCCAAACAGTTATATTTAGAAGTTGTAGCAAACTCTGTAGAGCTTATGACTTGTACTACCGGTTTTGGGAAAATTATAAATTTTGTAGAGGTTTCTATTTCGAGGCTGTTAAATTTTATTTATTATTGCTGTTATTCAGTACAAGTTAGGCTTACCTAGTCCCTAATACTAGGTGCCATCACGATACCCAAATGGAGGGAAAGGTTGGTCGTGACAAGTTGATATCAGAGCTCTAGGGTCATAGGTGCTACGAGTCATAAACGAGTTTAGTAGAGTCTTGCGGATCGGTACGGAAACGTCTGTACTTATCTTCGAGAGGCTACAGAACTATTAGGACAATATCAATTCCTTCATTCCTATCGTGCGAGTTCATTGATCTCGAAGTTTGAACTTTTATCATTCCATTCTCTCACAGATGGTGAGGACACGAGATGCAGTTACCGACGATGCTGCTCCCGGAGCAGGTGTCGCTAGAGGCAGAGGCAGAGGCCGACAAGGAGCACGTGTCACAGCTAGAGCACCTACCAGAGCAACAGTTGAGGAGCCGCCAGCAGTAGCAGTTGGAGGCAGGTACCGGAGGTGCCTGCTGTTACCCCTGGACTTCAGGAGACTTTAGCACAGTTCCTGAGTATGTTTGGTACGCTGGCTCAAGCGGGGTTGATTCCGGTTGCACCAGCTACTTCACAAGCCAGGGGAGGAGCTCAAACTCCTACCGCCCACACCCTAGAGCAACGAGTCATATTGGTCAGGTTCCAAGTGTCATGGCGACACAGCCTGTGGTTCCAGTTCAGCCCGTGGTCAGGGCAGCAGCATATAAGGAAGAGCAGCTTAGACTTGCAAGGTTCAAGAAATATGGCCCTCCTACATTCAGTGGTTTGGCTTCAGAGAGTGCACCGGGTTTCTGGAGGAATGCCATCGCATTCCCTGCACTATGGGTATTGTGGAGACGAGTGGGGTTGCCTTTACTACGTTCCAGCTTAAGGGAGCGGCTTATCAGTGGTGGCGGGCGTATGAGTTGGGTAGCCTGGCCAATGCATCTTCACTTACATGGGTTCAATTTTCAGAGATATTCTTGAGGGAGTTTTTACCTCAGTCCCTTCGGGATGCATGGCGTGCGGAGTTTGAGCAGCTGCGTCAGGGCACTATGTCAGAATTGGAGTATGCCATTAGATTCAGTGATTTGTTTAGGCATGCACCTGCCTTGGTCGCCACAGTTAAAGAGCGTGTCCATAGATTAATTGAGGGGCTCAGACATGATATCCGGTTCAGCATGGCATAGCAGTTGGAGTCAGATGTTTCGTATCAACAGGTGGTAGGGATCGCTCGCCGGTTAGAGGGCATGTGGGACTTGGAGCGAGAGGACTGGCGGGGCCATGAGAGAGAGGACAGGCGAGTTCAGAAGAGAGAGGATAGGGAGGTGAGGAGGTCTCGTAGGCTAGAGAGATCTACTGGTCCTTAATTCGGAGGAAGGGTATGGCATGGTAGAGGTTTTGTTGGTCAGCTAGTTCATTTTGTACTTCAGGCTTTGCATAGTGTTTCAGGTGCTCATGGGTCTCAGAGTACCCACACCGCACAGCTCCCACAGCCACGTCAGCAACGAGGTTTCTTTGAGCATGGAGATACTAGCCACATGGTGAGGGATTGTCCCAGATTTCTGGCAGATGTGTCACAGCGGGGTATTCAGGAAAGTAGGGAGCGCTTAAGAAGGGGAGGCCCGGCCCATTGATGTGTTCTCTATAGCAGGCTTGAGGCTGCTGTGTCAGATGATGTCATACAGGTATGCCTTTGGTTTGTTACAGAAGGGCACCATTCGTGTTTATTTCTGTTCTGCTTATCGGGACGAGTTCCCTTATTTGCTGTTTCACTTATGGGTGAGATTCATGACTAGCACCATGTTTATGTGTTTGCCCATGTTGGGAGATTCTATGAGTGGTAGCCCTGTCTATCGTTTGTTTTTATGCATTATTGAGAGTTACGAAACTAGTTGTAAATTCCTGGTGTCCATGACGGTAGGCTTGATGTGATTTCCTGAGTATGTTGGTTTCTAGCTGTGATTTTTATGCTCCACTAGTATGGGGGCTATTACTTGTTGTAATTTGTGTCAGAATTGATCTGGTGGGAGATTTCAGCTGGTTTGATGTATATTCTACTTGTGATTTACAGTTGAGGGCGGGACCCTCGCGATTTTATGTGAGTTGATATGTTGAGTCGGGCTGTGTGTCGCGGCGGAGAGTTGTACCAGGAAGAGATCCTTATGATTTGTTCATGTACTTTAATTTTCCTATTTAAATTGATTCGTATCATAGTACTGATAGAGAGTTGTGCCTGTCGGGCTTGTTTGGTAGTTCCCTTATGTGTTTGTCTTTACATATTCAGTCATTTTCGTTCTGTGCTTCTTGAGCTTTAGCTTGCGAGGTGTGTGCCCGCTGGTGTTAGTTGTGACTTGTTGATTTGGGTGTATAATTATGAGTTCTTCGTGGTTCTTGCATCATTGTCAGCGTTGTGGAAGTTTGAAACAGGGTTCTAACAAATATGAGACTAATAGTCAGAGCTGGTATTGATTAAGTGCAGCTATTGTGATCAGAAGCGTTATTGTAGGCTTATGTGTGGTGTATTATGTTGGGTGGTCGTACCTTGTGGGTGTACGCATGAGTTATTGCAGGTGGTTGAGATTGATACCGGATACGAAATTGGAATCAGGTCTTTTGGAAGTGAATGGAAGGTGAGGATTTTGGCTATAAGGCTTATCGGTGTTGGTAGAAAGGCTAAATTATAGTTGGGATGGTGTCGTCAGGCTTGTGTGGATTGGGGTGATGTGGGGTCACCCGCGGGTGTATGTTGGAAGTGTGCATTCAGTGGTTTGATGACTTCGAGGCGATTCTTGGTACGTTCGACAATGAACATTTATTTAAGAGGGGGAGGATGTAACGACCCGGCCGGTCATTTCAAGAATTTAAGCTCAGTTCAGTAGCCTAAGGTCTTGAACAGCTTCATATTATGTGTATCGATTTGTGTGCATGGTCGAAATCAGTTACCAAATGATTCGGAGTCGAATTGGAGGAAGGATTCTAGTTTCGGAAGCTTAAGCGGTGAGAATTTGACCGGAATTTAACTTTTGAGTAAACGGATCCGGAATGGATTTTGGATGATCTCAATAGCTTCGTATGGTGATTTTGGACTTAGGCGTGCGTGCGGATTTGGATTTGGGGGTCCGTAGGGTAATATGGAGCATTTCGGCGAAAGTTGGAAAAGTTGAAGTTTGGAAAATGGAGAAGTTTGACCAAGAGTTTGGCTTTTGTGATATCGGGGTCAGAATGCGATTTCGAGAGTTGGAACAGCTACGTTATGTCATTTGGGACTTGTCTGTAAAATTTGACGTCATTCCGGGTTGGTTTGATTGGTTTCGGCACGAGTTATCGAAGTTGGAAGATTTGGAAGTTCATAGTTCGATTTGTGGGTTGATTTGTACTTTCGGCGTTGTTTGATGTGATTTGAGACCCCGAGCGAGTCTGTGTTAGGTTGTAGAACTTGTTTGTGGCTTTAGGCGGGGTCCCAGGGGCCTCGGGTGTGTTCCGGGAGGGCTACGGGTCAATTTCTCCTATTTTTAAACTGTTGTTCTATTTTTCAGGTGTTCTTCTTCGCGATCGGGAAGCTCCTTCCGCATTCGCAAAGTGTCTCTGCTGACCACCTCGAGATCCTTCTTCGCGTTCGCATTCAAACTCCCTCGTTCGCGAAGGTTTGCTTTTCCCCTTCATAGCATTCGCGATTAGCCACCCTCGTTCGCGAAGTCCTCCTGGCAACCTCATATTTCTTCTTTGCGTTTACGTTCGCCGTCTCGCGTTCACGTAGGTTCTGTTTCTTGTTCTTCGCGTTCGCAATCCTTCCCTCGCATTCGCGAAGAGTTTTTCTGGACAGCCTTACTTTTCCTTCTTCGCGAACACGAGCCTTTCTCCGGGTTCGTGATGCTTTCAGACCTGGGTAGAATGCAAGCTTTCCAAATCGAGGGTTAGGCCATTTTCATCATATTTTGACTTATAGAGCTCGATTTTGAGCGATTATTTTTGGCTTTCTCAAGCAAATCGATTGGGTAAGTGTTCTTCACCTAGTATTTAATATATTCCATGATTTTATCTTCATTTTTATCATTTAATTTGCGTTTTGAGTTGAGGAAAATGTTGGTTTTTGAAGAAAGCTTTCAAAATGAAAAATCGTGATTTGAGGGACGCAATGCTATTTGAAATTGATAATTTTAGTATGGTTGAACTCATATCGGAATGGGTGTTCGGGTTTTGTGAAATTTGTTGGGTTCTGAGGTGCGGGCCCGGGGGTCGACTTTTGGGTCGATTTTGGATTTTGATAAAGATTGAGGCTTTATGATCCGGAATAGTTTCTTATGAGTTTTATTTGTGCTTTGAAGTTATTTTAATTAGATTTGAGCCATCTGGAGGTCATTTCACCCGAGAAGTTCATTTTGAGTATCGGTTTGCCTTCTTTGAGGTAAGTATCTTGCCTAACCTTGTGTGGGGGATTTTTCCTTAGGATTTGAGTTTTCTATGTTGATTGTCGTCTGTGTACGCAAGGTGACGAGTGCGTGCTCGAACTTATTTGTGGAAAGTTGGCCTTTTAGGGTTCTTAGGTCCTTATATTCACTGAGTATGAAGTTTTTCTTGATATGATTGAGTTCCTATTTACTAGTCTCACCTCTACATGCTTAAATTACAGTTAATTGCATTAGGATTCACCCTTATTGTCTATTTGTCTCTTATTTGACTTAAATGAAGATTTTACCTCTTCTATTGTCATGCTATCTTTTCATAACTGCTTATCTTTATTTGAAATTATCATATCTCATCCTACAATTATTTAGTCTTAATTGAGGTTATGATTATCTTTCCGTTATTTATCCTTAATTGAATTGTTGAATATCCTTCGTAATTGCTCAACCTTAAAAGAAGTTTAGATATCTTATATCTTAGTTGACTTGTCTTTATTTGGAATTATTTGACTTGTGTTGACTTCCTTAGTGTTGAATTGTATATTGTGGGATCGTTGTTACATACTAGTTGTCCCTTGTTGATTTGTTCTATTTACGCCTAGCATTCTTTACTGTGGTTATTCCTTCTGAACTGGTTCTACCGTTTCTTTGTGATCTAAAGTTCTTGAGTTGATTTACTTGCCGTACTTTGTATTATTGTCATTGTTGATATTGTACTTGTTGTGGTGATGCACGAGGTCTCTGCCGTGCGGTTGTTGACATTGTTATGCACGAGGTTTCTGCCATACGGTTATTGTTATGGGTTGCACGAGGTTTCTGCCGTGCTGTTGTTACTACTGATATTTGCACATGCAGCCTAACAAGGTGGGATATATATATATATATATATATATATATATATATATATATATATATATATATGTGGGGGAGAGGGGGGTTGCGCATGTGGCGAGACAAGGTGGGAACATTATTATGCACGTGTGACGAGACAAGGCGGGCTTTTACTTCACTATTGCACACGTGGCGAGACAAGGTGGGCTATGTCAGGGATTGACTATGATGATTTGTGATGGCCTGGGGTCATTCTTGTTGTTGATATCTGTGTAGTGGTACACTTACCTGTGTGAGCTTTATTTGGTGAGGGCTGTGAGAAAACAATCTATGTGTTGTCCGTTCTTTTCCTTATGCTTATTTGCTGGTATGGACTATGTTTGGACACTTGCACAAGCATATACATAGTTAAGCACCCTTATCGTATAAGAGGTTTTTCTTGAAATTGTTGAGTATAGATGCACACCCTTGTTAATTGCCTTCTATGAGAAAAAGGCTCTATTGGCACGTGAGTCATCAGTGCGGTTATAAGGTGTTATGAGGGCACAGGATGCCGAGTGTTAGGGTTCAAGTATAGAGACCCGTTAGTCGTGATTCGTCTGAGGTTCGGTACCTCGTGGCATTTTTTTGACTAAAACCTGATGTAAAAGCAGTTGTAATTGCTGAGTATTACTTGTCCTTGTTGTATATGTGGTTCCGAATTTAGGTCGTGTTCCATTCTGTAACAACCCGACCAGTCATTTTAAGCATTAGCACTTAGCTCGGTAGTTTACGGACATGATTAGCTCCGTATGATGTATTATGACTCATGTGAGTCGTCGGTTTTGGTTTTCAGGTTATTCGGAATTGATTTGGAAGAATGATTCTCAGCTAGAAGCTTTAAATTTGAAAGGGTTGACCAAGTTTGACTTTTTAGTATTTGATCTCGGATTGGATTTCCGGAAGTTGGAGTAGGTTTGTAGTGTCATTTATGACTTATGTGCAAAATTTGAGGTCAATCGGACGTGATTTGATAGGTTTTGACGTCGTTTGTAGAAGTTGTAAATTTCAAAGTACATAAGTCTTGAATCCGTGTGTAATTCGTGTTTCTTTTATGTTGTTGAGGTGATTTGAGGATTTGACCAAGTTCGTATGGTGTTTTAGGACTTGATGGTATCTTTGGTTGAGGTCGCGGGGGCCTCGGGTGAGTTTCAGCGTGAGTTTTGAGCAAGTCGGGGCATTTCGGCACTCCGATGTTGTTCCGAAATGTTAGAAGTGCGGACCACACAATTCTATGTGGTGGGGCACATTTTTCAGTGATGTAGCAGATGAAAAAGTACTGCAGCAGACAAAAATGTGCGGACCGCAGAGGAAAAGTGTGGACCGCACAATTTTGTCTGCGGCCGCACTTCAGGGTGTTCTGCAGGTTCGCTGGTCCGACTTCGGAAGCTTATATCTTTTGATCCACAAGAAATTTGGAGATGCTTTCAAAATGCAAGTTGTATCCCTTTTTGTGTAGTTTTCAGAAAAGTAAAGAAATTATCATTTGGACATCTGTAGAGAAAGTTATGGCCAATTTATTGAAGCCTGGTAGTGGAGAGGCTGTGAAGTGCGGCCGCACAATTTTTGTGCGACCGCACTTGGAAATGTGCGGACCGGACATTGGGTGGTCAGAGGGTGTACTATATAAACGAGGGTTAGTGTATTATTTTACATTTTGGACTTTGGGAGCTCGGTTTGTGATGATTTTTCGTGGCTTTTTCAAGAAAATCATCGGGGTAAGTGATTCTAACTCGGATTTGGTTAATATACATGAATATATCATTGTCTTCATCATTTAATTAGTATTTTGAGATGAAAATTGGGAGTTTGGGCTAAAGTTTCATAACATAAATTTTTGAGTTTGAACACCGATTTGGAGTCAGATTTGAGCGAAACTAGTATGGTTGGACTTGTAATTGAATGGGTTGTCGGATTTTGTGAGTTTTGTTGGGTTCCGAGGTGCGTTCCCGGGTGTGATATTTGGCCGGATTTAGGACTTGATTTAAGATTCGATCTTTATCATTTGTAATTGCTTCATTGGGCTTTATTTGATGTATTTGAGTTGCTTTTTACTAGTTTTGAGCCGTTCGGAGGTCGCTACGCGTGAGATGGCATTCTTGGAGCATCGCTTGGCTTGCTCGGTATTTGGAATTGTCTTGTTTGAGATAAGTAACTCTTCTAAACATAGTTTTGAGGGTATGAAACCCCAAATTATCTATGTAATTGGTGCTGAGGTGACGCACATGCTAGGTGACGGGCGTGTGGGCGTGCACCCTGTGAATGGCGACTCTGTTGTCTTCATGGAACTGTATAGTGTCCCTACTTTGTTGATATATGCGTTTTCACCATGTTTTTAGGTAAATGAGTTGTACATCATGCTAGATATCATGTCTAGGCTTTATACTGATATTGTTGGGACCCATAGTGGTCATTTCTTGCTGTCATCTCATTGTTTTCATTGATATTCCGTACTCAGTCATATTCATGAATTCATATCATATCTCAGTCTCAGTTGCTACTTATTGATACATCATATTATAATTCCGGGTCAGTTTTCATGACATTGTGAACCCGTGGGTGAGTCTGTAGAGATTGATGACTGAGTAAGGCCGAGAGCATGATTATGAGTGAAAATTATGGGATCGAGTTGCACGCCGCAACGCTTATTCTGATTTATGATAGCGCTTGGGATGAAGGAGCCCCTCCGGAGACTGTACACACCCCAGTGAGCGTGGTTGATTATATTGAGGGATGGATCTTCCCTGGACTTGGAGATGGATCTTCTCCATGGGGCTGGATTGGCCTTTCCTCGGTACTGACGATTGATAGTCAGTGATATATATATATATATATATATATATATATATATATATATATATATGGATCTTCCCTGGGCCGCATGGGCTATATATAGTACCGAGTGGTTGAGCATTTATATATATCTGGAGATGGATCTTCTCCATGGGGCCGGATTGGCCTTCGTCGGTACTGAGTGACTGATGATCAGTAATGTATATATTCTGGATGGATTTTCCCCGGGCCGTATGAGCGCTATAAAGTACCGAGTGGTTGAGTATTTTTGAGTGGAGAGTGTGAGTTCATGTTTTATCTCTGGGATGCATGCATACATGACATACATGCATAGAGATGCATTCTTCCTCATACTGTGCGGTATCACATCGTTCATGATTTCTTTTACACACATTGATATGTGGGCATAGAGAGGTATTTCACGCTTTCCATTTGGAAAGAAAATGAAACATCATATTCATATGGGCAGGATTCTTTTGGGAAAAATTGCAGTTTTCAACTATCTCGTATGTTTTGAAGATTTCGGTAAAGGATTGGATTTTCACTGATATTCTTGAAAAGCAGAACTATTTTTTGGAAAATTGTGGAAAAAAAAGGCGAGCATTTTATCTCTGAGTTACTTCCATATTTCTATGCTCTATGTTGTTACGAATTGTCGTTGGCTACTGGTGTTGGACCCCACCATGTTCCAGCTCGTCACTGCTTTCAACCTAAGTTTAGGTTTGTTACTTATTGAGTACATGGGATCGGTTGTACTCATACTACACTTCCTGCAGATTGCGTGCAGATTTCGGATGCCGATGTTGCTGTGCATGGCGGGAGCTAGCATTGAAGGTGTACTTGCGTCCCTGTTGTAGATGCCTCTTGTTCATGGTAACCTTAGATTTATAAACTCTGTTTATGTACTTTTCAAACAGATTATGTATTTATTCATACCAGCTTGTAAATTCTATTCTTAGAAGCTCATGATTTGTATTACCAGTCCTTTGGAAATGTATAAGATTCAGATAATTTCTTTTGATAAATTGTCTTATTAAATATTATTGGAATTGGATAGCATAGTTGGCTTACCTAGCGGGTTGAGTTAGGTGCCATCACGACTAGTGGATTTTGGGTTGTGACAGATTGGTATCAGAGCTCTAGGTTCATAGGTTCTACAAGTCATGAGCAAATGTCTAGTAGAGTCTTGCAGATCGGTATGATGACGTCCATACCTATATTCGAGAGGCTACAGGTCATTTAGGATATACTTCCCATCTTTCTTTCCTTATCGTGCCGCATCAATTCAGCTTGAAGCGAAATCCTTTGAATTCCTTCCACGCATTCGTATGCATACATGATCGCTCGGTATCAGCTGTGCATCGCGGCTTATGATTCCATAAATGAGGTGTGAGATGAGATTTTGGTGTGCTGATGATGGGCTAGTCTAGAGGACTTGAGGCCGGGTTTTGACTATAGCTTGATCATAGAGATGTTGATTGTGTGAGCACGTGCTTTTGGATTTATATGTCCGGTAGTGTCCTTATTAGTGGAATTTGTGGCTGGATAGCTATGTGAAGAGTATAATGTGACTGCGAGATCTGTTCATATGGGTTGAATGTGACACGAAGGGTTTGCTTGAGGTGTAGAAAGGACTATCGGGTGCTTGATTTCTGTCTTGATGGGACACATAGTCTCGAGTTATGAGTGTATTGGAAGGTTCTTCATGTTGTTCAATTGTGGAACGAATTAGATTTTCATGCCTTGTTGTGAGTTAAGACTCAGGAGGATTAAGTGATTGCATAAAAGTTATGACTCTGGAAGGGTACAGAGAGATGTCAGTTTGAGGCAAAGCAGGTGGATTATCTCCTACAGGGTGTCCTGAGGTTTGTGTGATCCCTATGTTGTTAGCGAGTTCACTTTTACCAGTGAATTATATGTGATGCAATTTGAGTTTGGATCATTTATGAGGGTTGGCTTGACTGTTACAAGGGGAATGCGAGATTTGCAGATGATTTGAGATATTAGATGGTTTGTGTTACATAAGCTTATGAAGGATTTAGTTGAACTTCAGTGCAGGATTTTGGGCAGCAGCAGAGTATGGGTATTATAAGTCATCAAATGCTTTTTTCGTTGGCTTTGAGCTAAGTGGGGGAGTCTGCTATCGACGGGTTGACTGCACGGTTATGTGTTGTATTGGTTTCAGTTTGAGGTATATTGGTGAATCAGTTATGGCTTACAGAGGTTGAGATCGAGGATGACTCGAGTAAGGGAATTTCTGGATGCGAGGTGTATTACACTTTATGGGTATATGGAAATCATGGAATGATTGAGTGGTTATTCACAAGGATGTAGTGTTCATGGAATAGAAATTTGCTCGGTTGCTTAGAGGTATGAATTACTTCTTAGGGTGTTGGGGTGCAAATAGGGCCCAAGTTGTTCGGTCCGTTTGGGCGGTGCTATTGAGATTCGAGTAGAGTGGATGACTCTCGAGAATGGTTCTAATGAATTCAAGATTTATACGTGGAAATTGAAAATATTGCGGATTTGTATATGGCTAGAAGCTGAGAGTTACATTGGATGTTATCGAGACTCGCAATATTTCTATATCACTATGGATTCTACATTCAGTATCAGGAAGGTAAGATGAACAGCTTTAAAGTTACAGAAGGTCTCTTCAGAGTAGGTATCTCGGTTATGGTACTTTTGGGGTGCTTAAGAGAGCATTCAACGGCTTATGAGCCTCATGGAGGTGTGGTTTTATGTTAGGGTCTCGTGTGGTGAGTCTTGGTTGAAGATTGTGGTATTATGGCGAGGAGAAATATCAATTTGAAGGTAATTCAGAAGGAACTCGGAAAATTTGAACAACTTGGTAGTAGGTTGGACCAGCACAGTAATGGATGTAGTCGGTTCTTTGGGTACTTATGACGTGGCGGGTCTCCACAGGTGTTTCGTGGTAATGCTCTTGGGTTTTAGGTGACCTACGTGGCTTGTTTGAGTTAGAGAGATTTAGTTCTGATGGCTTGATTATGGGCAAATGGGTTTCGAAGAGTTCTCGATGATTTCTATCACGGTTCGAGGTGAATATTTCCTTTTGGCATGAGGAGCATGTGGTGTATAGTGATTTTCTCCTCCATGAAATCAAATGGAGGGTTCTTGGTTAATTGGGTATATAGTTTGCTTGTGCCTCGGGGTGGATTATGAGATTCTCGCACTTTTCATATGATGGCATGGAGTATGCAGTGTGTTGTGTATGATTGAGATTTGCATGTGTAAGGCCACGGTTCAGTTTCGAAGGGAAGGTCACGAATTCTTAAGCAGCATGGACGGTTTCAGAAGACTAAGTAAATGATACTACTATTTGGGATGGCTTGATGAGAGTATACATTTCAGAAGGGACAATGTGTTTTGATTTATGGATACATAATTGGTATTGCGGCACTCTCCTGGTTGATCGACTGCTGAGTTTCAAATTTGCCTTGTGGCATAGAAGAATTATAAAAATATTCCTCGTGGGATGATCGTGCATTAGAGGTATGTTAGATATTCGTGCGGTGGAGTTGGGATCAGATACGGTGAATCATGTATGCTATGGATTTGGAGACTGGAGTCCTCATGAGTAGATTGTTTCGTGGTTGTGGACTGTGAAAATGTGGCCAAAGCTATTCAGAGGATGGTATGTGTTATGGTTAGGCCATTGTGGATCTTTCGGAGGGTTATTTATCTAATTGTGAGTTACTAGAGTTTATTTGGGTGTCCATTGGTAGGCCTAGTTAGGATGTGTATTCTACACTGAGTCGGATTGGTTGGCTCCATACTGCTATTATTGAGGGATGTGCCATTCAGTTGTTGCTGAGCTTATTCGTGTTCTGAAGTAATCTGTCAGTTACTCTTCTATGCTACGTGGAGTTGTGATTCGTTAGTTATATGCACATATGGTACGGTTCTATTTGGGCCTTATAACGGAATTTGAGCGAGATGAGCATTTGGGTTTTGCATGATTGATTGCACAGTGGTTATGTTCTTTTGGGCTTGTGTGGCATTGCGTCATTTGCTTCTCCGTAGTTATGGTAATGCATTTTGGGAACTTGATGTCGAATCGCGCGTGGTTATTAATTTTGAGCAAGGTGGCTTGAGGTATATTCCATGGACCAGTGTTTGGATGAGGTCGCGCATTGCAGTGGGGTTATGTTGAGGTATGAACCTTTGTGTTAGATTCGTGTGATGGTCCTACTGTGTGTGATGGATTTTCAGCATTTCGTTGGGGTAGTACTTGTTAAGCTTGCGCTACAGTTCCCTCGTTTGAGTAATTTTCTATGATTTGAGTACATTTGGATTGTTGCTTACTGGTGCGCGGATTGCAGAGGTTGTGGCTTTAGATTGTATTGAAGTGTCATGCCACTAGAGTGATTATGTTAGATGAGATGAGGTCATCATAAGTAGAATGGGTGATTATCGGATCTGATTGTGGTATATTTGTAAGGATATCGTTGCTGATCGGCTTAGAAATTTGCTATAGTTCCTACTAAAGGAGAGGGAGTTCCACAACTGGTTCATCTGATGAATAGTTATGAGTTTCTGCGTATTTCTTTCATCATCAGCAGTGTAAAAAGGTTTTAGAACGAGGCTTTGTTTGATATGAGGTTTATTACTGGTATTGGGTTATTTTGAGCAACTACTATTTTTAGAAATTATCACTATGAGTATTTGAGTTACGCGGTATATCATGTGATTACATCTTGGTTATGATTACGGCTTGATACAGCTTGTTTAGACTTATACAGTGTATAGATGCGAGATTCTGATCTTACAAAAAAAAAATTCGGATGTTGGAAATTTGGTTCTAAGATTTATAGGCTAGGTTGAATTATGAAATTTCAGTTATGTTGTGTTATCAGACCTATATGGGATAGGGTGACATGGGATCACCCCCGAGTATGTGCATGGTAAGGTTACACGGAGATTTGATGGCTTTTGGAACAACTCTGGGCACGTTCGAGAACGAATGTATGTTTAAGTGGGGGAAGATGTAATGACCCGACCAGTCGTTTTAAGCATTTGCACTTCGCTCGGTAGTTTATGGACATGAGTAGCTCTGTATGATGTATTATATATATGACTCATGTGAGTCGTCGGTTTTGGTTTTCAGGTTATTCGGAATTGATTTGGAAGAATGATTCTCAGGTAGAAGCTTTAAATTTGAAAGGGTTGACAAAGTTTGACTTTTTAGTATTTGATATAATATTGGATTTCCGGAAGTTGGAGTAGGTTTGTGGTGTCATTTATGACTTGTGTGCAAAATTTGAGGTCAATCGGACGTGATTTGATAGGTTTTGACATCGTTTGTAGAAGTTATAAATTTTAAAATTCCTTAGGCTTGATTCCGTGTGTAATTCATGTTTTTTATGTTGTTTGAGGTGATTTGAGGGTTCGACCAAGTTCGTATGGTATTTTAAGACTTGATGGTATCTTTGGTTGAGGTCCCGGGGGCCTCGGGTGAGTTTCAGGGTGAGTTTTGAGCAAGTCCGGGCATTTCGGGACTCTAATGTTGTTATGAAACGTTGGAAGTGCGGACCACACAATTCCATGTGCTGGGACACATTTTTGAGTGCTGTAGCAGATGAAAAAGTGCTGCAGCAGACAAAAATGTGCGGACCGCAGAGGAAAAGTGCGGACGGCACAATTTTATCTGCGGCCGCACTTCAGGGTGTTCTGCAGGTTTGCTGGTCCGACTTCGGAAGCTTATATCTTTTGATCCACAAGGAACATGGAGATGATTCAAAAATGGAAGTGGTAGCCCTTCGTGTCTAGTTTCCAGAAAGATAAAGAGATTATCATTTGGACATTTGTACAGAACGTTATGGCAAATTTACTGAAGCCTCCTAGTGGAGAGGCTGTGAAGTGCGGCTGCACAATTTTTGTGCGACCGCAAGACTTGGAAATGTGCGGACCGCACATTGGGAGGTCAGAGGGTGTACTATATAAACGAGGTTTAGGGTATTATTCACATTTTGGACATTGGGACCTCGGTTTGTGACGATTTTTCGTGGATTTTTCACGAAAATCATCGGGGTAAGTGATTCTAACTCGGATTTGGTTAATATACATAAATATATCATTGTCTTCATCATTTAATTAGTATTTTGAGATGAAAATTGGGGGTTTTGGCCTAAAGTTTCATAATATGAATTTTTAGTTTGAACACTTATTTGGAGTCGGATTTGAGTGAAACTAGTATGGTTGGACTCGTAATTGAATGGGTTGTCGAATTTTATGAGTTTTGTCGGGTTCCGAGGTGCGGGTCCGAGTGTGATTTTTGGCCGGATTTGGGACTTGATTTAGGATTCGATCTTTATCATTTGTAATTGCTTCCTTGGGCTTTATCTGATGTATTTGAGTTTCTTTTGACTAGTTTTGAGCCGTTCGGAGGTCGCTACGCGTGAGATGGCATTCTTGGAACATCGCTTGGCTTGCTCGCTATTTGGAATAGGCTTGTTTGAGATAATTAACTCTTCTAAGCTTAGTGATGAGGGTATGAAACCCCAAATTATGTGCTATGCGATTGGTGTTGAGGTGACGTACATGCTAGGTGACAGGCTTGTTGGCGTGCACCTTGTGAATGGTGAATCCGTTGTCTTCATGACATAGTATAGTGACCCTACTTTGTTGATATCTGTGCTTTCACCATGTTATAAAGTAATTGAGCTGTACATCATGCTAGAGATCATGTTTAGGCTTTATACTGATATTGTTGGGACCCATAGTGGTCGTTTCTTGCTGTCATCTCATTGTTTTCATTGATATTCCGTACTCAGTCATATTCATGCACTCATATCATATCTCAGTCTCAGTTGCTACTTATTGATACATCATATCCTTGTTCCGGGTCAGTTTTCATGACATTGTGAGCCCGTAGGTGAGACTGGAGAGATTGATGACTGAGTGAGGCCAAGAGCCTGATTATGAGTGACAGTTATGGGATCAAGCTGCACGCCGCAGCGGTTATTCTGGTTTATGGTAGTGCTTGGGCTGAAGTAGCCCCTCTGGAGTCTGTACACACCCTCCGTGAGCGCGGTTGATTATATTGAGGGATGGATCTTCCCTAGACTTGGAGTTGGATCTTCTCCATGGGGCTAGATTGGCCTTTCCTCGGTACTGACGACTGATAGTCAGTGATGTGTGTGTGTTATATATATATATATATATATATATATATATATATATATATATATATATATATATATATATATATATATATATATATATATATATTGGGATGGATCTTCCCTGGTCCGCATGGGCTATATAGTACCAAGTGATTGAGCATTTTTTAGTGGAGAGTGTGAGTTCATGTTTCATCTCTGTGATACATGGAATTGGCATGCATACATGACATACATGCATAGAGATGCACTCTTCCTCAAACTGTACGGTATCACGTCGTTCATGATTTCCTTTACACACCTTGATATGTGGGCATAGAGAGGTATTTCACGCTTGCCATTTGGAATGAAAATGAAACATCTTATTTATTGCGGGAAGGATTTTATTTGGGAAAAATTGCAGTTTTCAACTATCTTGTACTTCTCGAAGATTTGGTGAAGGATTGGATTTTCACTGATACTCTTGAAAAGCAGAACTATTTTTTGGAAAACTGTGGAAAAAAAGCTGAGCATTTTATCTCTGAGTTACTTCCATATTTATATGCTCTATGTTCTTATGAATTATCGTTGGCTACTGGTGTTGGACCCGACCATGTTCCAGCTCGTCACTGCTTTCACCGTAAGTTTAGGTTTGTTACTTATTAAGTACATAGGGTCGGTTGTACTCATACTACACTTCCTGCACATTGCGTACAGATTTCGGATGTCGATGTTGTTGTGCATGGCGGGAGCTAGCATTGAAGGTGTACTTGCGTCCCTGTTGTAGCTGCCTCTTGTTCATGGTAGCCTTAGATTTATAAACTCTGTTTATGTACTTTTCAAACAGACGATGTATTTATTCATACCAGCTTGTAAATTCTATTCTTAGAAGCTCATGGTTTGTACTACCAGTCCTTGGGAAATGTATAAGATTCAGATAATTTCTTTTGATAAATTGTGTTATTAATTATTATTGGATTTGGATAGTATAGTTGGCTTACCTAGCAGGTTGAGTCAGGTGCCATCACGACTAGTGAATTTTGGATCGTGACAGATTCACTCTTCTGAGTCATTTTTATGGTATTTCGCTGATACTTGTTGTTTCCTTTCTTATTGAAATTACTTTATGGTTAGTCGTGTTGTGTAGTCTTTATATAGATACCATATCCTGTTGTTCCTATACTTATACTTGTTCAGTTTATTAGACCAGCGGGTTTCTTGACTGTTCCTCGTCACTACTCCATCGAGGTTAGTCTTAATACTTACTGGACACCGCTGTGGTGTGCTCATTCTACAATTCTGTACATTTTTGTACAGATCCAGGTATTTGATCGCTAGTAGCAGTGCAGACCATTGCTGAGGAGACTCAAGATAAACCTGTTGCTGCGTTCGCAGGCTTAAGAGTCACCTTCCTATATTATATTCACATTGTTTCTACTTATTTCCAAACTGTTGTATTTAGAAGTTGTAGCAAACTCTGTAGAGCTTATGACTTGTACCAGTGATTTTGGAAAAATTGTAAATTTTGTTTGAGGTTTCTATTTCAAGACTGTTAAATTTTATTTATTATTGTTGTTATTCAGTACAATTTAGGCTTACCTAGTCCATAAGACTAGGTGCCATCACGATACCCAAATGGAGGGAAAGTTGGGTCATGACATGAACGTACCCACTTGTCCCTCCGGCTGCCATGAGACTTAATTCATTTGTTTCTCCGTGGTTAGATTCTTCTTCATCACTATTTTCTCTGATTTCCATAAAATGCATGTTGGTTATCTCCTCGTGGTCAGATTCTTCTTTATCGCTCCATGCACCAAAAGATTTCTTCTTTTGATAGTTTCTGTTGATTTTCTTTTTCAGTTCAGGATATTCTGCTTGAATGTGACGGTGTTTTTCACATTCATAGCATCTTCCTTCATTCTTGTCGTTCTCATTCACTCTGAAGTTTGGTTCGTCTCTTCTGCCATTTTTGTTTCTTCTCATCATACTCGATACTACTTTGGAAAGCATGGCTATGTTTTTCTCCTGTTCTCCACATTCTTTTTCTTCTTCTTCATTTTCTGACTCAGCCAAAGGGGTTTTAAATACAATGATTTTCTTTTTTTCTTCTAGCGCACTTTTGTTTAAATTAGTCTTTTCAATGGTAATAAGATCACCTCTAAGCTCATTATATGACATCTTATCAAGATCTTGACACTCTAGTGCAATGACTTTGTGTTGCTAGGCTGTAGGTAAGCTTTTGAGTATTTCCTGACTTGTTCCTCATTTTTTACTGGTCTACCAAAAGATTTCAGATCTCCAACAATTTTGCTGAATCGAGAAAATATCTCTTCCACTGATTCTCCGTCCTTCATTTGAAATAGTTCATAGTCATGAATCAATAGATTTATTCTTGTTTCTTTGACTTTGTTTGTTCCTTCATAGGTAACTTCTAGCTTGTCTTCTTTTGTGATTTTATAGCTTGAGATCTTTTCATATTCTTCACCGCTTATTGCATTATACAGAAGGTTCTTGGCTTTAGCATTTACCTGCACCACAACAGCTTGTTCGTCAATATAGTCATCTAAGTCCAGTAGATTAGATGATACTTGGCTTTCAGTAGTTTTGTCCTTTTTTGCTTGTGGTGAGGGGAGATCCCCCTTTCTTGATGACGTGCCAGACTTTCATGTCATGCGACTTTGCATAAGTTTCCATACACACTATGTGAGAAATGATATCCATTGAAGTAAGATGGCCTTGTTTGTGAAGTTTCTTCTTGAAATAAGGCTCCAACAACAGTGTTTGTTTCTATGATATTTTTTCACTTTGCGGTTAAGCAAATATTTTTCTCAGTATGTGAGACCTGCTCTGATAACAACTGAAAGTACAAGAGGGGGTGAATTTTAAAAATTCTTAAGTCGACTAACTTTGTTCTTGGTCGATAACTATTGTTCTGCAAGCAATAGTTAGTTCAACAGATATATGTAATAAATAGTAAAGCAAAAAAATAGGAGAGACAAAGATTTTTATACTGGTTCTTGCACCAATGTGGCACCTACATTCAGTTCCCTTGGGTCAGAAGGGTTCTCTTAGATCTTCAATCGAACAGTTACAAATGAGAGTGTGGTTTTTCTCACGTTTACCGCAAACGAATTACAGTATGAAATCTTGACATAATCTTCACTTGCTTTCTTTTTCTCTCTATCTTTTGCAACACTAGTAAGCTTATGAATACAGTGTTTTTCTAACAAGTAGAAAGAGTGAAAACTTGTATGAAAACTGTGTAGTTCTTCCATTTCTTTCCTTCTCTTCTTATATAGTTCTTGATGAGGCTCTCTATGCCTTGAGATGAGATTTGAAAAATTATTGATTATGATTTTCCTTTTTGAGGAAGTGTATTCTAAGAGTAGGACCCAAGGGTTGGCTCTTGAATCCAGCATATGAAACAAGGCTGGATTCATACTCAATCAATTTGTTAGATCCTCCTTGACGATCTTGGACTTCAAGGCCTTCCATTCTTGTAGTCTTCTTCCTGGATGCCTGATTTGATTCTCCTGATTTACTTCCGTAGGTTTTGCATAGTTGATTGATTTCCTTTCCTTCCTTATTTCCTTGATGTACGCCTTTGATGGAAGGATAGTTGTGCGCCTCTGTCGTTGGACATTCTCTTATTTCTTTCCTATTCTGGTGCACTGATTATAGAGATTTCCCTTCTTGTGCTCTGAACATGTGACCTGCATAAGTAGTAGAGACATTAGTAGAGTGTCTTTGACTTTTGTTTTGGTCATCATTAAAATTCGATCAACACTATTGTCCTTTTCTTGTGATCTTTCTCTATTAGATTACGACAACCTCTGTAGCTTCCCAAGCCCAATCTTCTTTATTTTTTATCTAGATAGAATAGTTCTTTTCCACTTTTACGCAACCCACAATTTTAGTCTAGTGTTATTGAAAGCCATCACTTTGTCGCTTAAAGTGGTTAAGCGATGAAGCAATGCGAAGCAAGGGGCCAAGGGCTAATCACTATGCGCAAGGTGATCCATTGAAGAATGTTCAGTTCCTTTGAATCTTAACTTGGCGGAGTTTGATAAATATCGGTGTTATTGTTTATTGGATGTTGACTTTGTGTTCCATATATGATTTATTAAAGTGAAAAGTAAGTGATTTTAGATTGCAGCAACATACAAGGAAGTTTTCTAGTATTTCTCGCAATGCGTATTCGTGAATTCTCATTATCACCGAGCATAAAAAGGCAGCCCGGTGTGCAAATTATTTCCATTCACGTAGGCTTCGAAAAGGACAGCACCCAAGGGGTGTGATTAGGCAGCCTACCCTAATTCAACCGTTTGGGACGGATTTTACGGTTCAAACCCGTGACTTATAGGTTACACGAAGACAACTTTACCGTTACTTAAGGCTCCCTTATCATTATCACTGAGTAGGGTTGTCAAATGGGCGTGTTGGGCTGATTTTTAGCGGGTCAAAAATGGCTGAGTCAATATATGGGTGAGTCATTAGTAACAGATGGGCTGGGTCAAAATGGGCTAAAATTTGGGTCATAGCCCAACCCGCCCAACTCTTACCAAGCTTTAATTAATGTGTAGTGTTTTATTATCAAATAAGATTTATGAATTACCAAGCTTTAAAGATTTACCAAGCTTTAATTATGAATTATTTATTATCAAATAAGATTTTTTTTTCTTTTGTTATGGTCATATACAACATCAAATAAAAAAAATTATTTTAAAGATATTTTAGAAATGATTACCCACGAATCAATTTGGGCTATAAATCAGCCCAACTTTAGATGGGCTGAATTTAAAAAGGGGTTTTGACACAGTTACCCACAAAAACAAAACTATTTACCCTTGTCTACCCATTTATTTTTCTACCTATAAACTAATTACATTTCCTACCCATAGTAGTTTTGTGGGAAATTTTTTCTTTATTCTCCAATTCTTTTTTATTTCTATTCTTCTTTTCTTTTCTTTTCTTTTCTTTTTTTTTCTTTTCTCCTTTTCTTTTTTCTGGTTTTCTTCTTATTTTTTTCTTTTTTCTCTTTTATTCATTTATTTTTGCCCAAATCGTATTATTGTCAATTTTACCATAACTTATTTAACACTCAAATTTGACTCCTTCTTTATTTTTTTTCTTTATTTCTTGTTCCTTTTCTAATTCCACGTGATTGCCATGCAAACCTTGATCTCCTTCCCTATAAATATCAGTACACACTCTACCATTAGCAGTAACACAACCAGTTATGGAGTAAGAAAACTTAATGTACGGTCACTAAATCTCCATATATACTAGTTAGAATAGAAATGACAATAAAATATTGGAAAATACAATAAAATATAAGTAGCAAAAAAGACTTCTTGTACCATATGATGCCAATATGGTATACATGTATACCAACAGAGTATATGATTGCTCTAGAATATTGCTACAACTATCTGAGACTATACTACTGTACCAAAACACTAAAGAATACAATAAAAGTATGAGGAAATTACATGCTCACATTGCAAGCTAAATATTCGCAAAGCAACTTGCTCATTCCATATACTAACAGGGTATATAGTTGTATGGGGTCGTTACAACATTTGACTATAACTATAATAACTATTACATAATTCACATAATCTATATCCATCGGCACAAAAAAATTCCAGCACTAGAAATCATATTTATATAAATAATTTCAAAATAGAATTCACTTAAAAATGCAGCTAAAACAATCAAAAAAATTTCCAAACTACCATATGATACCAATATGGCATATACCTATACCAACATGGTATACAGTTTTACTGGTTCATTCCCGGCAACTATATTACTATACTACTACTACTACATAACACACATGCATAAAGAGAAAAATAAAAAAATTATGTACCACATTTTAATATAATAAAGTATTTCAAGATATTGCACTATATTACTATTATTAAAAGAAAACCAAATAGTGTACCAATTAAATGCTGTTAATACAACCAAAAAATGATTCAACTAGCATATGATACCAATATAGCATATAACTATACTAATAATGTATATAGTTGTACGGGGTCGTTCCAACAACTGCATATAAATATAAAAACTATTACATAATACGCATAATCTATGTCCATCGGCACAAGAAAATCCAACACAGCAAAACATGTTCATATAAATAATTTCAGAATAGAATTCACTTAAAAATGCAACTAAAACAACCAAAAAAATGTTCAAACTACCATATGATATCAATATGGCATATAACTATACTAATAGGGTACACCGTTCTACTGGTCAATTCCAGGCAACTATGTATGACTATACTACTATTACATAATATATATGCATAAAGAGAAAAATCAAAAAATAATGTACCACATATTAATATATAAATGTATTTCAAGATATTGTACTATATATAATACTATAATATAAAATAAACGCATAAAGAAAAAATCAAAATGATTACGTAATACACATGCATAAAGAAAAGTTAAAAAAGTTCAAGATACTGTACTGTTCTACTATTACTAAGGAAAAATCAAATAGTGTACCAATCAAATGTAGCTAATACATCTAAAAATACTCCAACTAACATATGATACTAGCATAGGATATAGCTATACCAACATGGTATACAATTGTATACAAAGAGTTTAAAAAAGATTTTCTAATTCAATTATTAAACTGAAATAATATCAGTTGTCAATAAAAATTTTAAAAAATTCTAAAAGGACCTAATTGTAAGAGTATACTCCCTGATGTTACTTTTGCCTTGATACTTCATTGAAATCAGATTTGTCTGCCCCGCAAAATTTTATAATTATTTTGGGCTAAATTCAATTTAAGAATATAATATAGCTAAATATGAGATATATGGCATTACATGAGTGTAACAAATGAAACAACCTTGGGATATGTTAGGTTACAAGTTGATGAGTGAAGGACCTAACTTACATGTAAATAAAAGAAAAGGTTAGTTAACAAACGGAAAGGGATAGGGGTCAAGAAAAGTTACGTGGCAGTTGGTGGTTATATAAGGATTTAACTATGGATCCTTGGAATTTAATAACAAACAAGTGGACAAGAGAATTAAATAACCCATTAAATATCTGTAAATGGGTCTCGTGGTTTAAGGGATGGGTTGTGAGTAGGAGGGTAATTTGTTTTGATCATTTAGGCAGTTTATGTAATTATTTTAGGAATGGGTAGAAACGGGTAATATAAATGGCCGACGTAGGCATCTTGTGTAGTTATGGACGGGTCAATGACCAACCCAACCTTGGACGGGTTAGGTGGGTCAAATAGGTTTGGGCTCAAATTTCCACTCCTATAGCACTGAGTATGGCCCAAGTATTACCTTGAGACAATGTTTAGCGCGGATATGGCTATTCTTAGAGATACTAAAGCAAATGGTGCGTTTAGAAACGCATTATTTTGGTTAGCTTAAAAGTGTTATGCTGGGAGATCCCTGGAGTATGAGTATCTACTGCTGTAAGGGCTTTGTTTTACATCTTTCCATTAATCTTTGCTGGATGTTTTTATTGTTCTATGATGTTTTTGTCTAATGGAGTTGTTCCTTCAATGGACTTCAATGGTGGGTGTGTTTGGTATCAAGGAAAATATTTTTCTTGAGAATTTTTTTTCCATCAAATGGGTGAAAATGATTTTCCTACTTTTGGATAAAAGTCATTTTTCTTAACAATTATTTTATCACTCGTTTAACCAATATTTAGACATTATCATTAATCTTTATCAATTTTCAGTTGCTCCAATATGTTCTCTCTCCAAACTTATAATCTCAAGCTCAAATCTTGTGTTTCAATATATATTGCGGAAGTCTAGGGAGTTAGATTATAAATACAACAATCCATCAATGGCTTTAGATGACAACAAAAATTTTGTAAGGAAAAGTAAGACTTCCATTAGTAATGAGCTTTTCCAAGCTCAAACTCGAATCTGGAACCATATATTCAACGTCATAAGTTCTTAAGCAGTAAAATGTGCAGTTGAACTAGACATTCTTAATGTGCTTTTTAATTAGTGCATTCTTGTTTCCTAAATCAACAGGAAGATCATTACTATTATTCGCTTAGACCGGTCAGTCGCCTTTTTGTGAAGAATGAGCCCTTGAATCTTAGGTCTCTCTTGCTCGTCCAAAAGTCATGGTTTGAGTTAAGTAGTTGGTTCCAAAATGATTCTCCTACAACTTTACACACTGCTCATGGAAAGTTGGTCACGCATAACTACGCTTATAAAAAGATTAAGTGGTTCGTCATAGATATAATCTGATTTTAGAGTCCGGAATCGAATTTTATAGAGAGCTATGAGGCGTTCTAGCTAATTTAATCACTAATTAATCTAAAATGAACAAGAGAATCAATTATAATTGAGTTTAGTAAATATTAAACTAAATAAATTAAAAAAAAACTAATTAGGGAATTAAACTAAAAATAGTAAAAGTCTAGAGAATTCATAGATGATAAAAGGCCTAGGGTAGAGAATCCCTCAATAATCGGTACAACTCTAACTAAACTCCTCAAACTTTGCTTGACATTATTCTATCAATCGTGGATCTAAAGCCGTTCACTAGAGTTTTCCAACTACTAACGACATCGTTCTTAAACTCTTCTTCCCAAAATAATTCAACACAATAAACCCGTCCAATTTTAGGTCACAGTCGAATAATATCCCGAAAATGATTTAAAATCGGGTTGTTTGACTGACCCAAACCTATAAATTATTCCTAAGCAAATAAACAATTGCGAGCTCAAACAATTGAATTAATTAAAATTACAGTCAAACAAATAAAATAAGTATCAAGAATTGAGGAATATTCACTCAAAATCACCCAATAACAGATTTATTAGAACCCTAGATAAGAAACTTAACTACTCATGTGTCACGACCCAAAATTCACATGTCGTGATGGCGCCTATCTCAATAATACTTGGCAAGACGACAACCAAATTAAATCACAAAATTCCTTAAGTTTGAAAACATAATAAATAAATAAAAAAATTGCGGAAATCTCACAAATACTGATACAAAATACTGTGTCTTCATACAATACACTCTCAAAAACCAGTGTCACTGAGTACATGAGCATCTAAATGATAACATAGTCTGGCTGATAAAAACACTGCCTAGAAATATAGAACAGTACAAATAACTTAATGAAAAGAGGGTCAAGGTATGCGGACGCCAAGCAGCTACCTCGTAGTCTCCAACAGATAAATCTCCAAAATCTAGCAACCGCCTTATCCGGACGTACCTGGATCTACACACGAAGTGCAGAGTGTAGTATGAGTACAACCGACCCAATGTACTCAGTAAGTAACAAGACTAAACTTTGGGCTGAAAGTAATGACGAGCTCAACAGGTACAGTCCAATATAGAAATAACAGTACAGAATGTAGGCATGTTTTCAAATTCAACCGATAAACTCAATACAAGTAAAATAGATCAAATCTGAATGATATGAGGAATATGACATCTCTATATCTACATGCCATTGTACATGCTGTATGTGGTGCTCTACAATGGAAGCCTCGCGTACTCACACTCATAGAGAACTCAATTACTCATTACTGTGCGGGGCAGATCCAACCCAAGGAAGATCCATCCCTCAATATAAATAGCGACTAACAGTCAGTCACTCCGTACTGTATAGAGCCAATCCGGCCTAGGGAAATCCATCTCGAATATAAATAAATAAGGCAACTCCATGCCCAGGGAACTCCATTCCAAATATAAATGTATATGACAACTCCATGCCCAGGGAACTCCATCCCATATATAAATATATAGGGAAACTCCATGCCCAGGAAACTCTATGCCATATATAAATGTATAGGGCAGCTCCATGCCCAGGGAACTCCATCCCAAATATAATGTCACGACCCAAACCCTCCTCCGGTCGTGATGGCGCCTCTCGTGAAGACAAGGCCAGACAGACCACTTCAGAACACCACTTTTAAGCAGTTAATCAGTTAAATAACAGTTCGAATATGATTTAATGATATTAATTAACGTAATTATAACCCAACACAGCCCGACCGGGGTGTCACAAGTCACGAGCATCTATAAGATTGAAATTCCCAGTTTACAGTCTAGAAATACACTGAACAAGAATAATGAATAACATAGAAAGACAGTGGTGCTGCAAACGCTGGCAGTCACCTCGCTAAAACCTCTACAACTCTGCCTCCACGCAGCCAATACCCGCTACCGGGTGAATAAATACCTGCAACTGCACGCGAGCTGCAGGGAGTAAAGTGAGTACTCCAACTCAGTGAGTAATAAAGGTAAATAATAACTGAGCAGCAAGAAATCATGTAAAGCAACCAACATGCTATATAGAAGTCGGGTACGATTTTCTGAGGAAAATAGTGTAATCTGTGAAATCTTTAGAAATACCTTGGCTCAGTTCAAATCTCTTTTGAAAATGATCTTTTCAATAATTACGAAAACGATTTCAAAATAGTTAGTGCTGATAAGCACAGAAAAGTCCGCCCCTCGGGCACAAATACCACAGTATAACAGGAAAAAGGCAAATAAATATGCAAGATAAGCACATAAAAGTCCGCCCCTCGGGCAATCCTTCAAAAACAGTACCAGCCCCTCGGGCTCACTCTCAACAACACTCTCAGAACAGTATCACATAGTAGCCACTGCGGCGTGCAACCCGATCCACATATCACTGCGGCGTGCAGCCCGATCCATAGCTCGCTGCGGCGTGAAGCCCGATCCAAATGGGTACCCGCGCTCACTGTGGGGGTGCAGACTCCGGAGGGGCTCCTACAGCCTAAGCGCTATATCACTGCGGCGTGCAGTCCGATCCAATATATACATACTGCTGCGGCGTGCAGCCCGATCCATATAATATACTGCTGCGGCGTGCAGCCCGATCCGTATATAATCCTCACATCCAGGCCCTCGGCCTCACATCACTCAGTGTATCCTCCCATCTGGCCCTCGGCCACACTCAGTCAGAATATCATCACAAGCCCCTCGGGCATTAGTAAAACAGTAGTCCTCAGCCAAATTATCATTTAAAATATCATTTAAGACTCAAATCTGAGTAAAAGTGGCTGAGTTGTAAAATAGTGGAGAAACAATATGACTGAGTTCAAGTAATAAGTCAAAACAGTGAAAATAATCCCCGAAGGGTTCAAATAATTGGCACGAAGCCCAAATATGGCAATCAGCCCAAATCATGATAATAACAAATATGTTCCAGTCAAATACGCGGTAAAAATCATCAATCGGGACGGACCAAGTCACAATCCCCAACTGTGCTCTACCCCACGCTCGCTATCCGGCGTGTAAGTCACCTCAATATAGCACTATGGTGTGCAAATCCGGGCTTTCAAACCCTCAGGATATCCTTTACAATCATTACTCACCTCGAACCGGTGAAATCTCTAGCTCGCGACGCCCTTGCCCATCAAATTGGCCTCCACGCGCGTCGAATCTATCCAAAGTCAGAGCGAATACATCACAATAGGCTAAGGGAACATAACCCAATCGAAAAGAATCGAAAAACATCGAAAATCACGAAATTGCAAAACCCGAGCCCCGGGCCCACTTCTCGAAAAATCAGAAAATTAACATCACCGGATTCCTTATCTTGCCACGAGTTCATACATACCAAGAACTCTCAAATCCGAGCTCAAATGACCCATCAAATCCCAATTTGAAATATCAAAACTCAAGCCCTAGTTCATCAATTTTAGGCTTAATTTCCATGAATTTCTAGGTAAATTTCACATAATAATCGTGTTTCAAGGTCATATAACTCACCTCCAATCAATCCCAGTCGAAATCACCTTCAATTCCCGTCCAATAGCTCTTAAGGTTGTTCAAAAATAGTAGAAAATATCCCAAGCTCGCGGATGAAATGTTATTTAAAAACCCTTCTGCCCAGGCCTTTTTCCGCTTCTGCGACCCAGATACCGCATATGCGGTTACCGCTTATGCGGCAGTTCCTTCGCTTCTGCGGATTCTTCAAAATTCCTCAAGACCGCTTCTGCGGTCATTTTCCGCTCCTGCGGACACCGCATCTGCGGGAATACGCCCGTTTCTACGAAATTCCTCCAATTGGTCCAGTCCGCACCTGCGACCCCTTCTTCACATCTGCGGAAACGCATCTGCGGTCCCTTTTCCGCAGATGCGGAAATACCAGATACCAGCTGACCTTTAACATGCAAAAATTCCAAAACTCTCTGTTTAACCATCCGATCTTACCCCGAGGCCCCCGGGACCTCGACCAAAATCACAAACATGATCCAATACCTTATTCAAACTTGCACCAGTCATCAAAACACCACGATTAACACTAAAACCATCAAATTACATCAAATCCAAGCCTAAGTTCTTCAAATTCTTCTGAAACTCGCATTCGATCAAAAACCTAACCAAATCACCTGAAATTTTGCACACATATCCAAAAATCACCTAACGAAGCTACAGCAACTCTCCGAATTCCATTCCGATCCTCGGATCAAAATATCACCTATCAACCGGAATTCGCCGAAATACTAACTTCGCCAATTCAAGCCTAATTCTACACCGGACCTCCAAAATCAATTCCGATCACACTCCTAAGTCACAAATCATCCCCCGAAGCTAACCGAATCACCGGAAATCGCATCCGAGCCCTATAACTCATAAGTCAACCTCCGGTTGACTTTTCCAAACCAAACCTTCCTTAAAGAGACTAAGTGTCTCATTCCCCTACCAAAACCAATCCAAATCAACTCCAACACACCAATTACTGATAATGAAACATGAAGAAGCATAAGAATGGGGGAAACGGGGCGGTAACTCCTGAGACGACGGGTCGGGTCGTCACATCCTTCCCAACTTAAACAAACGCTCGTCCTCGAGCGTACCCAGAGTTTGTCCTAGAATGACCTTACCAAGCATATACCCGGGGGTGATCCCATGTTACCCTATCTCGTATAGGTTCGATTACACAACATAGCTGAAATTTCACAATCCATCTAGTCCATAAACCATAGAACCACATTGCACTTTTCGAAATCACACACAGGATCAGAACCTCACATCCATACTCAGAATAAGCCCAAACCAGCTGTAATAACCCATACCTGCAACCTCACGTGCAATCATATGATATTTTACATAACCCAAATACTCGAAGCGATAACTTCTATTCACAACAGTTGCCCACAACACCCGAATACGGGTAGAAAACCTCTTATCAACTAAGGTCTTATTCCAACACTTTCATATACTTCCAACAATAAATGAAACACGTAATAAACCGTAACCATTCCTCAAATCAACCATTCACGAAGCCACTTCCCCATTTGACTAATACATCAACAGGTTCCGAGTCGAACCTCGATATTATCCTCCCAACAAGCTGAAATCAAATCCGTTCATATTCATTAATAACCCCAACGATCACCTCGAATTCAACACACCACTCTGGTGATATGACACCTCAATACAGGCCTAAGCCACAACTTGCATAATATGCGCACCAATAAGAAACGATCTGAATATACTCAAATCATGAAAAATGACTCACACGAAAGAGTTGTACCTCAAGCTCATCAGTACCATTACAACACAAGGCTGAGACTCCGCCTCACATCATAGAAATAGAATACCTGAATCTACCCCGAAAGGTCATATCTCCACGTGGTCTCGCTACAATGCGCGATCCTATCCAAACACTATTACACATGAAACACCTCAAGTCACTATGCCCAAAATCGACAGCCACGCACCATTTGATGTCTGAAACCAAAGCAATTCATTACACCCACGGTGAAACATATAACATATGACACGCAACCCGATAGGTCATAACCAATACTCCATTTACCGAGCAACACCCAATTACTCTTCCCGCTCGACTTTCACTATGAATCCCCAATAGAGCCGCACCACATGTGCCCATAACCAACAAATCATAACGTCTCAGAGCACCGAAAAGCAACTCATAGATCTCCCCAGATCACTAACAAGTTCAATAACGATCGAATCAACCTATCCCTCAACAATACAATTGGGGGCCAACCAATCCAGCTCAAGCTAAATACGTAGCCACGTCGGCCTGCCAATGAACTCATTACCAAGGAAGCCTGAAGATGCTCCTTCCCCTACTATAACTCCTGCCGGAGCCGTACGATACGGTGCCCGGCATCGAATCAATACCGAAATACACAACCTCGCCCAGCGACATGCCCGGCCACAAGAAACGCATCCAAAAAGTCCCTCAACACCGGAACTGAATCAATGGTAGAAACCTTTGCACTGACATCCATCACGAAGGCCCAATTAAGAAGAGCAATCCTTCCCAGCCGTCCGCTGGGTCTTTGGAATATAAACCACTATGCTAGAACATAATCCGACGCACCTCGCCACTCCATCCGTGGCGCTTTCCGGCATAGCCCATAGCGCAATAGTCTAGAATAGCCCATCACTGAGACAGCTAGTCTACACCCAAGGATCATATCCAAAATCTAACATACCAAGCAAAGAAAGATCCACTCGGGCCTCCATATCCCAATAACCGCTAAACGGTGCCGATACACACGATCCACAACCACTGCATAGCCTGAACACGGGAACTCCCGGTCTCCAACTCCATATAGCACACGAATCACCATACCTGATCCCAAATTTTGCCGTATGAATACATATCACACATCAAGTACCTAATCATTCCAAGAAAGATATTCTAAAATTCCCCTGTGCTATCAAACAAACTCAGATATCAGCAGTCGATCTAATAAGAAAGCGCCGCAATACTACTCAAGTATCATCAGTTTAATCACATTACCTTTTCCTGAGACGTATACTCTCGTTAAATCACTTCCAATTAGCAGTATCATTTCCTTGATTATCTGAGGCTACCCGTTGCCTAGGAGTTTTATGAACTTCCTTTTCAGAACTGAACTGTAACCTAGCACACGTCAGTCTCGGTCCTCTACCACATGCCGCATATACCATACCATCCAAGGATAACATGAAAACTTTTATCTCCCCTTCCGAGCCACAGAAATCTACTCACTCAACTAGTCAAGAACTTCCATTGATCCCATCTAGAAGAAAAATCATTGCACATTCCATGTCTCTCATGCCCATAGAAAATATACATCTCCAAACCGCGGTAGAAACCATCATGAACTCTCCGATTTCCCTTTTCACAAATCAGACCTGCCAAGACTGAATCCTTCTAACTCGACCAAGCTAAGCAAGCCACCAAACACCAAGAGCATTGCTGAAAAATACTTGCAAGGGCTCATTACTTCGAACACATACAAGGAATTAATCATATCCTTACCATACCGATTCGGTCTACTATCAAGCTATTCCATCTATCTAATTTCCCTTCTGATTCATCATCAACTTGATATTCCTTCTTACTGTGGCACCACAATGCCTCAACCCGGGCTTACCACACGAGACCCAAGCACAAGACCACACTGTCTAAGACCCATAGGCCACTGAATACTCTCTCAAATGTTCCCAGAAATACCACATTCCAGAATACTTTACTCTGAAAAACTTCCTGCGAATCTAAATTTGTTACCTTTACTTCCCAGATACTGATACATAGAATCCCATAATTAACATAAAAATACCACAAGTCTTGACCTTTTTCAATGAAAACACAATCTCTGACCACATGCACAACCTTAAGATACCCGATGGTTCCCTGTATAATCTTGAACACATTAGAACCATTCTCGAAAGTCATTCACTCTTATTCAAACTGCAATTTACCTGACCTAACGAACAGAACCACTCGTGCCTTATTAGCACTCTGACACCGCAGGATATGACCCCATTCCAATACAAACAAACATCTTCCTGCACCATGCACCGAGCATTCTTACCAACAGCTGCTTAAGACATCCCTTGATTCTTACAAATCTACGCGGCACCATGTAACCTTTGTCAAAATTTTGCTTCACTCGTGCCATCCTCGGCTCAATTTCCGCAACCAGAACTGATTCGCCAACATGCCTCGAACCGGAACCATCATAGCACATGACCGTACAATTAGCTAATCAATAGCAAACTCCCCAACTTGGCTCGAAGACATATATCAAGACACACTCAACAACTCATAACACTTTTACTATAATGATGCCACAACACCATGGTGAGATTTAACTCAAATCATTTACAAGTTTGTGAAAGCACAGATCATCTAGTACTGTAATCCTCTGCAAATCTCGCATTCATCCCCACATCAGATGAGTCCACTCTCTTAAGCGACCCGAATTTCCAAATTTCAACACGTACCCTTCAATTACACATGAGATCTTCTAACATACACATAAGGACCATAGCACTTAAGAACACTCCGCAGGAGATAACCCACCTGCTTTGCCTCAATTTAGTATTTCAGCATACCTTCCACCGTCATACACATTACACAGTCATTTAGTCTTCCTGGGTCTGAACTCATACCGCCACATGTAATGCACTTCACTCCCCAACTAGGAGACACAAAAATATTCTTCACGCGCCCATACTCGGGCTACACATCAAATCATAATAGGAAACGAACACTTAACGATTCATCTATTATCCAGCAGACTTCTTCTTCACTACCAAGTCATATAGATACATCTCGCAGTACTAACATATTCATCACATGGATATCCAAACGCCATTCCGGCTAATAGGGACAATACCGAACATATAAGTTCAAAACACTTGCTCACACAATCAGCACCTCGCTGCTCAAGCCAGGCAAGATCCGGCCTCAAGTCCTCCAGACTGGCCCAACATCAAACTCACAGAGATCACATCTCGCCCCTTGATCGGGGAATCACAAGCCATCAAGGCACATCTGATACTGAGCGCTCATGCGCGCATACAAACGCGTGGAAGGAATTTCAAGAGTTTCTTTTCAAGCTGAATGAAAGACACACGACAAGAATTCAAGAATGTGAAGTTTTCCTAAAGCTTCTGCAGCCTCTTGAGAATAAATACAGACGTCTCCGTACCGATCCGCGAGACTCTACTAAACCTGCTCATGACTCATGAGACCTAGTAACCTAGGCTCTGATGTCACGACCCAAACCCCGCTCCGGTCGTGATGGCGCCTCTCGTGAAGACAAGGCTAACCAAACCATTTCAGAACACCACTTTTAAGCAGTTAATCAGTTAAATAACAGTTCGAATATGATTTAATGAATTAATTAACGAAATTACAACCCAACACAGCCCGACCGGGGTGTCACAAGTCACAAGCATCTATAAGAATGAAATTCCCACTTTACAGTCTAGAAATACACTGAACAAGAATAATGAATAACATAGAAAGGGAGTGGTGCTGCGAACGCTGGCAGTCACCTTGCTAAAACCTCTACAACTCTGCCTCCACGCAGCCAATACCCGCTACCGGGTGAATAAATACCTGCAACTGCATGCGAGATGCAGGGAGTAAAGTGAGTAATCCAACTCACTTACGACAGTGAGTAATAAAGGTAAATAATAACCGAGCAGCAAGAAATCACGTAAAACAACCAACATGCTATATAGAAGCCGGGCACAATTTTCTGAGAAAATAGTGTAATCTGTGAAATCTTTAGAAATACCTTGGCTCAGTTCAAATCTCTTTTGAAAATGATCTTTTCAATAATTACGAAAACGATTTCAAAACAGTTAGTGCTGATAAGCACAGAAAAGTCCGCCCCTCGGGCACAAATACCACAGTATAACAGGTAAAAGGCAAATAAATATGCCCCTCGGGAAATCCCTCAAAAATAGAACCAGCCCCTCCGGCTCACTCTCAACAACACTCTCATAATAGTATCACATAGTAGCCGCTGCGGCGTGTAGCCTGATCCACATATTGCTGCAGCGTGCAGCCCGATCCATAGCTCGCTGCGGCGTGCAGCCCGATCCATATGGGTACTCGCGCTCACTGTGGGGGTGCAGACTCCGGAGGGGCCCCTTACGGACCAAGCGCAATATCAAGCCACCTCGTGGCATATAAAACAAGGCCTGAAAGCCTTCTCACATCACACTCGAGGCCTGAAAGCCTCCTCACAATACACTCGAGGCCTGAAAGCCCCCTCACATAACACTCGAGGCCTGAAAGCCCCCTCACATAACACTCGAGGCCTGAAAGCCTCCTCACAGAACACTCGAGGCCTGAAAGCCTCCTCACATCACTCACATATATCCTCACATATGGCCCTCGGCCCCACTCAGTCCAGAAAAATATCATAAGCCCCTCGGGCATCAATAAAATAGTAGTGCTCAGCCCAAACAACAGTGGAAATATCATTTAAGTCTCAAAGTTCAATTAAAACGGCTGAGTTTGCAAAACAGTATAATCAACAGGACTGAGTTCGAGTAGTATATCAAAATAGTGAGGAAACAGTGATAAAATCCCCGAAGGGTTCAAATAATTGGCACGAAGCCCAAATATGGCAATCAGCCCAAATCATGCTATACAATAAGTTCAGNCCCCGGGCCCACTTCTCGAAAAATTAGAAAATTAACATCACCGGATTCCTTATCTCGCCACGCGTTCATACATACCAAGAACTCTCAAATCCGAGCTCAAATGACCCATCAAATCCCAATTTGAAATATCAAAACTCAAGCCCTAGTTCATCAATTTTAGGCTTAATTTCCATGAATTTCTAGGTAAATTTCACATAATAATCGTGTTTCAAGGTCATATAACTCACCTCCAATCAATCCCAGTGAAAATCACCTTCAATTCCCGTCCAATAGCTCTTAAGGTTGTTCAAAAATGGTGGAAGATATCCCAAGCTCGCGGATGAAATGTTATTTAAAAACCCTTCTGCCCAGGCCTTTTTCCGTTTCTACGACCCAGATACCGCCTATGCGGTTACCGCATATGCGGCAGTTCCTCTGCTTCTGCGGATTCTTCAAAATTCCTCAAGACCGCTTCTGCGGTCATTTTCCGCTCCTGCGGACCCCGCATCTGCGGGAATACACTCGTTTCTGCGAAATTCCTCCAATTGGTCCAGTCCGCACCTGCGACCCCTTCTTCGCATTGCTAACCGAATCACCGGAAATCGCATCCGAACCCTCTAACTCAATAGTCAACATCCGGTTGACTTTTCCAAAACAAGCCTTCCTTAAAGAGACTAAGTGTCTCATTTTCTACCAAAACCAATCCAAATCAACTCTAACGCACCAAATACTGATAATGAAACATGAAGAAGCATAACGAATGGGGGGTAAACCGGGGAGGTAACTCCGTGAGACGACGGGTACGGGTCGTCACAG
>NW_017670390.1:735914-747358 GCF_001879085.1 Nicotiana attenuata
CCAAAGTTGTCCTAGAAGCCAACCAATAGCTGAATGACCTTACCAAGCATATACCCGGGGGTGATCCCATGTCACCCTATCTCGTGTAGGTCCGATAACACAACATAGCTGAAATTTCACAATCCATCTAGTCCATAAACCATAGAACCACATTGCACTTTCCGAAATCACACACAAGATCAGAACCTCACATCTATACTCAGAATAAGCCCGAACCAGCTGTAATAACCCATACCTGCAACCTCAGGTGCAATCATATGATATACTACATAACCCAAATACTCGAAACGATAACTTCTATCCATAGCAGTTGCCCACAACACCCGAATACCGGTAGGAAACCTCTTATCAACTGAGGTCTTATTCCAACACTTTCATATGCTGCCAACGATAAATGAAACACGCAATAAACCGTAACCATTCCTCAGATCAACCATTCACGAAGCCACTTCCCCTTTTGACTAATACATCAACAGGTTCCGAGCCGAACCTCGATATTATCCTCCCAACAAGCTGAAATCAAATCCGTTCGTATTCATTAATAACCCCAACGATCACCTCGAATCCAACACACCACTCTGGTGATATGACACCTCAATACAGGCCTAAGCCACAACTTGCATAATACGCGCACCAATAAGAAACGGTCTGAACATACTCAAACCATGAAATATGACTCAAACGAAAGAGTTGTACCTCAAGCTCATCAGTACCATTACAACACAAGGCTGAGACTCCGCCTCACATCATAGAAATAGAACACCTGAATCTACCCCGAAAGGTCATATCTCCACGTGGCCTCGCTACAATGCATGATCCTATCCAACACTGTTACACATGAAACGCCTCAAGTCACTATGCCCAAAATCGACAGCCATGCACCATTTGATGTCTGAAACCAAAGCAATTTATTACACCCACGGTGAAACAAATAACATACGATACGCAACCCGATAGGTCATAACCAATACTCCATTTACCGAGCAACACCCAATTACTCTTCCCGCTCGACTTTCACTATGAATCCCCAATCGAACCGCACCACATGGGCCCATAACCAACAAATCATAACGTCTCACAGCACCGAAAAGCAACTCATAGATCTCCCCAGATCACTAACAAGTTCAATAACGATCGAATCAACCTATCCCTCAACAATACAATTCGGGGCCAACCAAGCCAGCTCAAGCTAAATACGTAGCCACATCGGCCTGCCAACGAACTCATTACCAAGGAAGCCTGAAGATGCTCCTTCCACTACTATAACTCCTGTCGGAGCCATACGATACGGTGCCCAGCACCGAATCAATACCGAAATCCACAACCTCGCCCGGCCACAAGAAACGCATCCGAAAAGTCCCTCAACACCGGAACTGAATCAATGGTAGAAATCTTTGCACTGACATCCATCACGAAGGCCCAATTAAGAAAAGCAATCCTTCTCAGCCGTCCGCTGGGTCTTTGGAATATAAACCACTCTGCTAGAACATAATCCGACGCACCTCGCCACTCTATCCGTGGCGCTTTCCGGCATAGCCCATAGCGCAATAGTCTAGAATAACCCATCACTGAGACAGCTAGTCTACACCCCAGCATCATATCCAAAATATAACATACCAAGCAAAGAAAGATCCACTCGGGCCTCCAAATCCCAATAACTGCTAAACGGTGTCTATACACACGATCCACAACCACTGCATAGCCTGAACACGAGAACTCCCGGTCTTCAACTCCATATAGCACACGAATCACCATACCTGATCCCAAATTTCGCCATATGAATACATATCACACCTCAAGTACCTAATCATTCCACGAAAGATATTCTAAAATTCCCATGTGCCACCAAACAAACTCAGATATCAACAGTCGATCTAACAAGAAAGCGCCGCAATACCACCGAAGTATCATCAGTTTAATCACGTTACCTTTTCCTGAGATGTATACTCTCGTCAAATCACTTCCAGTTAGCAGTATCATTTCTTTGATTATCTGAGGCTACCCGTTGCCTAGGAGTTTTATGAACTTTCTTTCAGAACTGAAATGTAACCTAGCACACGCTAGTCTCGGTCCTCTACCACATGCCGCATATACCATACCGTCCAAGGATAACATGAAAACTTTTATCTCCCTTCCGGGCCACAGAAATCTACTCACTCAACTAGTCAAGAACTTCCATTGATCCCACCTAGAAGAAAAATCATTGCACATTCCATGTCTCTCATGCCCATAGAAAATATACATCTCCAAACCGCGGTAGAAGCCATAAAGAACTCTCCGATTTCCCTTTTCACAAATCAGACCTGCCAGGACTGAATCCTTCTAACTCGACCAAGCTAAGCAAGCCACCAAACTCCAAGAGCATTGCTGAAAAATACTTACAAGGGCTCATTACTTCGAACACATACAAGGAATTAATCATATCCTTACCATACCGATTCGGTCTACTAACAAGCTATTCCATCTATATAATTTCCCTTCTGATTCATCATCAACTTGATATTCCCTCTTGTTGTGGCACCACAATGCCTCAACCCGGGCTTACCACATGAGACTCAAGCACAAGACCACACTGTCTAAGACCCATAGGCCACTGAATACTCTCTCAAATGTTCCCAGAAATACCACATTCCAGAATACTTTACTCTGAAGAACTTCCTGCGAATCTAAATTCGTTACCTTTACTTTTCCCAGATACTGATACATAGAATCCCATAATTAACATGAAAATACCACAATTCTTGACCTTTTCCAATGAAAACACAATCTCTGACCACATGCACAACCTTAAGATACCCGATGGTTCCCTGTATAATCTTGAACACATTAGAACCATTCTCGAAAGTCATTCACTCTTATTCAAACTGCAAATTACCTGACCTAACGAACAGAACCACTCGTGCCTTATTTGCACTCTGACACCGCAGGATATGACCCCATTCCAATACAAACAAACATCTTCCTGCACCATGCACCGAGCATTCTTACCAACAGCTGCTTAAGACATCCCCTAATTCTTACACATCTACGAGGCACCATGTAACCTTTGTCAAAATTTTGCTTCACTCGTGCCATCCTCGGCTCAATTTCCGCAACCAGAACTCATTCGCCAGCATGCCTCGAACCGGAACCAACATAGCACATGACCGTACAATTAGCTAATCAATAGCAAACTCCCCAACTTGGCTCGAAGCCATATATCAAGACACACTCAACAACTCATAACACTTTTACTCTAATGATGCCACAATACCATGGTGAGATTAAACTCAAATCATTTACAAGTTTGTGAAAACACAGATCATCTAGTACTGTAATCCTCTGCAAATCTCGCATTCATCCCCACATCAGTTGAGTCCACTCTCTTAAGCAACCCGAATTTCCAAATTTCCACGTACCCTTCAATTACACATGAGATCATCTAACATACACATAAGGACCATACCACTTAAGAACACTCCGCAGGAGATAACCCACCTGCTTCGCCTCAATTTAGTATTTCAGCATACCTTCTACCGTCATACACATTACATAGTCATTTAGTCTTCCTGGGTCTGAACTCATACCGCCACATGTAATGCACTTCACTCCCCAACTAGGAGACACGAAAATATTCTTCACGCGCCCATACTCGGGCTAGACATCAAATCACAATAGGAAACGAACACTTAACAATTCATCTATTATCCAGCAGACTTCTTCGTCACTACCAAGTCATATAGATACATCTCGCAGTGCTAACATACTCATAACATGGATATCCAGCCGCCGTTCCGGCTAATATGGACAATACCGAACACATAAGTTCAAAACACTTGCTCACACAATCAGCACCTCGGTGCTCAAGCCATAGGCAAGGATCCGGCCTCAAGTCCTCCAGACTGGCCCAACATCAAACTCACAAAGATCACATCTCGACCCTTGATCGGGGAATCATAAGCCATCAGGGCACATCTGATACCGAGCGCTCATGCGCGCATACCAACGCGTGGAAGGAATTTCAAAAGTTTCTTTTCAAGCTGAATCAAAGACGCACGATAAGAATTCAAGAATGTGAAGTTTTCCTAAAGGTTCTGCAGCCTCTCGAGGATAAATACAGACGTCTCTGTACCGATCCGCGAGACTCTACTAAACCTGCTCATGACTCGTGAGACCTAGCAACCTAGGCTCTGATACCAACTTGTCACGACCTAAACCCCGCTCCGGTCGTGATGACGCCTCTCGTGAAGACAAGGCCAGCCAGACCATTTCACAATACCACTTTTAAGCAGTTAATCAGTTAAATAACAGTTCGAATATGAATTAATGATATTAATTAACGTAATTACAACCCAACACAGCCCGACCGGGGTGTCACAAGTCACGAGCATCTATAAGAATAAAATTCCCACTTTACAGTCTAGAAATACACTGAACAATAATAATGAATAACATAGAAAGACAGTGGTGCTGCGAACGCTGGCAGTCACCTCGCTAAAACCTCTACAACTCTGCCTCCACGCAGCCAATACCCGCTACCGGGTGAATAAATACCTGCAACTGCACGCGAGGTGCAGGGAGTAAAGTGAGTACTCCAACTCAGTGAGTAATAAAGGTAAATAATAACTGAGCAGCAAGAAATCACGTAAAGCAACCAACATGCTATATAGAAGCCGGGTACAATTTTCTGAGAAATAGTGTAATGTGTGAAATATTTAGAAATACCTTGGCTAAGTTCAAATCTCTTTGAAAATGATCTTTTCAATAATTACAAAAAACGATTTCAAAACAGTTAGTGCTGATAAGCACAGAAAAGTCCGCCCCTCGGGCACAAATACCACAGTATAACAGGTAAAAGGCAAATAAATATGCAAGATGAGCACATAAAAGTCCGCCCCTCAGGAAATCCCTCAAAAACAGTACCAGCCCCTCAGGCTCACTCTTAGAAACACTCTCAGAACAGTATCATATAGTAAACGATGCGGCGTGCAGCCCGATCCACATCTCGCTGCTGCGTGCACCCCGCTCCATTTATTTATCGTCGACGACGCTCAGTGGGGGTGTGCAGACTCCGGGAGGGGCCCCTTATGGCCCAAGCGCAATATCAAGCCACCTCGTGGCATATAAAATAAGGCCTGAAAGCCTTCTCACATCACACTCGAGGCCTGAAAGCCTCCTCACATAACACTCGAGGCCTGAAAGCCTCCTCACATAACACTCGAGGCCTGAAAGCCTCCTCACATAACACTCGAGTCCTGAAAGCCTCCTCACAATACACTCGAGGCCTGAAAGCCTCCTCACAATACACTCGAGGCCTGAAAGCCTCCTCACATCACTCAACATATCCTCACATATGACCCTCGGCCTCACTCAGTCCAGAAAACCTCATAAGCCCCTCGGGCATCAATAAAAATAGTAGTGCTCAGCCCAAATAACAGTGGAAAATATCGTTTATGTCTCAAAGTTCAATTAAAACGGCTGAGTTTGTAAATCAGTATAATCAACAGGACTGAGTTCAAGTAGTATGTCAAATAGTGAGTAAACAGTGATAAAATCCCCGAAGGGTTCAAATAATTGGCACGAAGCCCAAATATGGCAATCAACCCAAATCATGATAATATAAAATAAGTTTCAGTCAAATACGCGGTAAAATCAACAATCGGGATGGACCAAGTCACAATCCCCAACGGTGCTCTACCCCACGCTCGCTATCCGGCGGTCAAGTCACCTCAATATAGCACTACGGTGTGCAAATCCGGGGTTTCAAACCCTCAGGATATCATTTACAGTCATTACTCACCTCGAACCGGTGAAATCTCTAGCTCGCGACGCCTTTGCCCCTCAAACCGGCCTCCACGCGCGTCGAATCTATCCAACATCAGAGCGAATACACCACAATATGCCAATGGTACAATACCCAATCAAAAACAATCGAAAAATAGCAAAAATCTCGAAATTAGCAAAAACCCGAGCCTCGGGCCCACTTCTCGAAAATCAGCGAATTTAACATCAATGGATTCCTCATCTTCTCACGAGTCTATACATATCAAAATTACCAGAATCGGGGTTCATTTGACCCCTCAAATTCCTAATTTAAGCTCTCTTAGGTTCAAGCCCTAAACCACCATTTTGACCTTTAATTCCTTGAGTTTTCAGTTCTAATCCATGTATTTACACCATAAAATCATGTTCTAAGTCCAAGAATTCATACCTGATCAAAGCTCTCGAAACCCTCTTCAAAATCGCCCAAAAACTCTCCAAGTCCGAAGTGCAACATGTTACTCTTTCAAAATTTCGCGAAGAAGACTAATTTAATACTCTGCCCAGTCATCTCGCATATGCAGTCCCATTTCCGCTGATGCGGGACCGCTTCTGCGGGCACTACTCCGCTTCTGCGGTCCTCACTTCCGCTTCTGCGGAACCTGCCCTGAGTCCATTTCCGCTTCTGCGACCTTCTCGCCCGCTTCTGCGTGACCGCACCTGCGGTCCCATAACCGCAGGTGCGAAGATACCAGATATCAGCAGCCCTTTACCATGCAAAAATTCCAAAACTCTCCGTTTAACCATCCGAACTCACCCCGAGGCCCCCAGGACCTCAACCAAAAATACAAACATGATCCAAATCCTTATTCAAACTTGCTCCAATCATCAAAACACCACGATTAACACTAAAACCATCAAATTTCATCAAATCCAAGCCTAAGTTCTTCAAATTCTTCCGAAACTCGCATTCGATCAAAAACCCAACCAAACCACCTCCGAATCATCTGAAATTTTGCACACACATCCCAAATAACCTAACGAAGCTACTGCAACTCTCGGAATTCCATTCCGACCCTCGGGTCAAAATCTCACCTATCAACCGGAATCCGCCAAAATACTAACTTCGCCAATTCAAGCCTAATTCTACACCGGACCTCCAAATTTAATTCCGGTCACACTCCTAAGTCACAAATTATCCCCCGAAGCTAACCAAAATACTGGAAATCACATCCGAGCCCTCTAACTCATAAGTCAACATCTGGTTGACTTTTCCAAACCAAACCTTCCGTAAAGAGACTAAGTGTCTCATTTTCTACCAAACCAATCCCAATCAACTCTAACACACCAAATACAGATAATGAAACATGAAGAAGCATAAAATGGGGAAAACAGAGCGGTAACTCATGAGACGACAGGTCGGGTCATCACAATTTGCCTCGGGGATTTCTTAGTTAAAAGATGAGACACAAAAGAACTTGCTTTCTGGTATGTGGATCAATCAATAGCTACAGAAAGAAATAGTTAATTTAGAGAATTGGAGTTGAAATTAGAAAGTAAAATCATAAGAACCATGAAAAAAGACTATACATAAAGAAAGAAAAATAAAATTGATGAGAAGGTAAATATATTATTTAATTTAGTGAATTTTTTTTTTCCAATTATTAGTTTTTATTTTTGGGGCCTTAATTATTTGGGGGCCTAAGGCAAAGGCTTCACTTGCCTTACCCTAGAGCCGCCCTTGATATAGTGCTCCCAGTTCAGCCTTGGGACAGACTTTCTATCCCTGCAAGATGATAAAATGATGTGAATTAATTTTTATTTCCATGAAACTATCGCTTTTGGGAAATAGAAAACTTCAAGTACAAAATAAAACACTACTTACATCCACAGTACATGAGAATGATAAAATGAAGAAGATTAGTTTTAAATTTCAAGAAAGATAAAGTGGTTTCTGAAATTAGGAGAAATTCATTTTTGGTTTTTTGGGTTAATGAAGTCAAGAGAAACTAATGGGAATGAGCAACCATTTGACAAGAAACCCATGACTAGGAACATCATGTCACATACCATATATGGAGCTTCAAAGGCTTCAGTTCCAATTAGAAAGAAAATTTTGGGTGAAAGGAATGATATTTCCAACTCTTGTGTAATCCATCCTTACAGCCTCAAATTTTGGAGTAAAACGAGTTCACTAGATTCAACTTCTCATAGTTCTGGAATTACCTATTTCTACTTCCTACAATTATGCCTCAGAATCTGATAATGATCAAGAACACAACTTTGTTGTTGATTCCTCGTATAAGTTATATGACTCTCTCACTAATACCAACTTGTCACGATCCAAAATCTCACCTTAAAAGTCGTGATGACACCTAGTCTTAGAGACTAGGTAAGCCTATCACATAACAATATCGCACAGAATATAACAACTTAAATATTAAATAAAACTGAGAAATAGGCCCCCTGCCCTAGGCCTAAGCACTAGGGTACCAGCCAAATAGGTGCCATCAGGTCCTCGATTCAAATCAAGCAAAGTGGTTCTCTTGATTCTCAAAAATCTAATGATAATCAAGGGTCATTATAGTATGCTCAAGATTCCTCAAATCAACAAGGAAAAAAAAAGCAGTAACTTGGAGCCAGAAATGAAGATAGGGGTAGAATGTTACGTTCAACATGATGAAGAAACAACATACTTGGACTAAAGAAATGGTTATGTCGCTCACTTGATATTCCGTTCCATCGGAGAATTCACCCTCATATACCCCATTAACTAAATTAATATTCTCTGAGCGGTAATCCTACAGAAAAAATACAAAATGAAAAGAAATAGAGTAGGGAGGAGAAATTTTACTTTGAGTCTCACACGCCAAGTCATACTTGTGTGAGACTCTTCAAAGATGGACATTTGTACTAGTGGGTCCTACTTATACCACCATTTTTCTCTCTCTTTAATTTCACCTTCCTCATCCCAAATAGCCCCTTCTAATTTTCCTTTCTTTTCTGTACCAGAAAATTTTCCTTCACTCCCCACATCAGAACTACCAGACATCACTCTCAATTTTCCTTCCTTAGCCAAACTCGTTTCCTCTCGCTTTTGATTCTTTCCTCACTCTATTTCAGAAATAGAGAAAAACAGTTGATGAAATTACAGAGATTATTTTGCTGTAAATTTGATATTCTTAAGATTCTTCGTCATTATTTGCAAAAGAATGAAAAGCAAGAAACATTTTCACCTAATTTCGAACCCCTTCACAAACTTTAAACCCATTACCCATAAATTATATTTTTTCCATTGTCAATCCATATTTTATTCCCCAAGAGTTATCATTTTCTGACACATTTAATGACAATGAAAAATATATAGATCCATAATCTTCTGATTTCTGAAAATAATAAAGTGAACAATCTATGTTTAAAGAAAACTCAAAATGTGTTGAGAAAATAGAAGAACAATCTCCTGACGAGTTTTGGGCTAATGAAAGAGAGAGTGATATCTTGGAGTTCTGAGGTGGGGGAGTGAAGGAGAATTTTCTGGTAGAGTAGAAAGGAAAATTAAAAGAAAAATTAGAAGGGGCTGTTTGGGATGAGGGAGACGAATTAAAAGGGAGAGGAAAATGGTGGAAGAAGTGGGACCCATTAGTCCAAATGTCCAGCTTTGAAGAGTCTCACACAAATATGACATGGCATGTGAGACTCAAAGTAAAATTTCTCGAGTAGGGAGGTATAGTCAGGCTAATAGAACTAAGGTTTTTCAGGCTCGTAAAGCTATATCGTCGGGCTAAGAGAACTAAGGTTTTCCTGATTTGCAAAGAGGTTTACTCTATCTCCCCATTGCTTCATACTTCAATGATAAAAAATAAACTACTATTTATATTTACAAATATAATCCGGATAAGAAAAAAGGATTGGGTCTGATCCATCAAGTCTGGGCCTGTGTTAATCTGACTTCAAGGAGGCTGGTAGAGGGAGGGATGCTCGTGAAAATAGCATGGGCTAGCCAGTTTTCGGACTGGTAATTGAAAAATAGCCAGCGTTTGCAAAGTCATTGAAAAATAGCCACTATTTTGTTGCAATTCGGAAAGTTCCAGCATGCACCTGTATATGAACTTCCAGCATATTATGCTGGAACTCCAGCACACGGAAAGTTCCAGCATAATATACTGGATGTTGGAGCACTGTGTATGAACTTTTAGCATATTATGCTGGACTAGTATATTATGCTGGAACTCCAGTATATTATGCTGGAAGTTCACATGTAAAAAATTCGAACTCCAGTATATTATGCTGGAATATTTTTTGAACTTTGAACAGTGTTTTCGTTCAGATTTATCCTTACATGAAAAGTGGCTAAATTTCGATTACTTTTGAAACTGTTGCTATTTTTCAATGACCATTTGTAAATCTTACTATTTTTGAATTTCACCGGAATGCTCTGCTATTGGGCTTTAACGTGCAATGGCCTCCAATGGAAGTTTTCTTTTTAATTATTTTTGACAAAGTGTCCTTTTTAACTGTACTTAATTAAGACCCATCTCATTCTCATAGATAGCTATTTATGGAAGAAAGTCCTTAGTGTCCTCTGCACCTAATATGTTTTTTCATGTATCACAATTATGAAAAGCAATTAACTATTCTCAAGGTGTTCATAATAGTATAAATCATTCATAAAATCCATCATATATAACCTTCCATTACATTTAGGAAAAAGCTAGCATGAAGCTATTTGGGCCCACCAGCCCAGAGTATTACCTATGGCTATACTATCTAGAAATTGAAAATGCTCTTATATGTTTAATGGTTTCTCCGTTTCTTCATTTGATAGAATGTCAGGATTATACTTTTTCAAACTTCATGCAAGCCTACATAACATTGACCGGTTGGAGCCTCTTGATGGTCCAGATGACAAGACTATTTCTTACTACTTTAAGGTATGACTTCATTCAATTTAGTCTAAGTATGCCAAACTACATGGATGAACCCTTACATGGCACTAATTTTCATTTACACCGATAAGTGTTCAATAGGTTAGACATCAAGTTAAGATGTCTAACTGAAAATAAGTGCCAAGTTAAGTGTCGTATATGTATTTGGCGATTTAAGTATTCTTTTGAAAGTATGTACTTAATCATGATCTGTTTTGCAGGTACGCTACCAAAGTTGCAAAGAAGAGAGCAAGTTTGCTGCGAAGCTTGGTTTAAAAGATCACAAGTTGCCCACAGGAGATTCCTGCAACATGGCGTACACGGTAAGTTTTTTGGAGCCCCGTTGCCTTAGTACACAAGAAATGAAGAGTTTTTAGCTTATTTTGATTTAATTTTTTTTACTTTTAATATTGTGCAAATTGTGCGGCATCAAGGGATGGGTTGATCTTGTTGGTCTTGGCAAGCCCTTTATCCCTGGTGACACCAATGTCACCCTGATGTGCATTCGTACATATGGGTTTGACCTACTAGAGCCCTCTCTCAAAGGGGAGCTTCAGGATTTACAAGGTTAGTTCTTTTTCAAATTGGTGTGTTTCATATTATTTTCACCCGCTAACTGTAACTTCATTGCAAACCCACTATCTGTCATCTCCCTATCCAACCCGCTCAACATCCATGCAATGACCATATCATTGCTTCTAAACCAAAGCTCTAACAGAAATATTATGCAGGCTCGCTTGGAGTTTGAAAAAGTATAATCATGCCATCCTATCAAATGAA